>NC_026008.2:29486065-29501065 GCF_000442705.2 Elaeis guineensis
GGGGAGAAGAGAGGAAGAGGAGGAGGCTTACCTCCGTCGCCGATGAAGCTTTTCCGGTGAGAAATTGGACGGCACAGCGACGGGTCTCCGTGAGGAATTTCCGGCGATTGCCGCCGTTTTGCCCCGAGATTTCTCGATGAGAGGAGAGAGGAGGGTTCTCCTCCTTAAATAGAGCCAGTGGAAACTTGTTTCCGACTCCGATTAGGAGCCGGTGAACGGAGGAAGAAGACTCCCGAAATTTCTGTTTTTTTTTTTTCGTTTGGATTCTTACATGGGTTGGGCCGTCACATTCTTCCCCTCTAGAAGAAATTTCGTCTTCGAAATTTTTCTTGCTTGAGTCTTCATAGTTTCTTACTTGAATCTCATCCATAAATATTTTAATATTCTAATTCTTGATATAAATTTATTCTTAAATCATTTCATAAGGAAAAAGTGAATACATTAATATCGATCTGATACGGAACCATTCATTTTCTTATTTATCAAGATCAACATCTTAAAGATTTTTTATATTTCAAGATTTCGAAATTATGATCTCATTTCCTGTAAAAATCATATTCAATAGGAAATCATACTTCTATGAGTCATATGATGACATCCCAATCAATCAAAATTCAAAAATATTTTCTCTTATTCGTACTTTCAAAAATTAAAAATTTATCATTTCAATCTCATTCTCAAATTTTTGATATTTAATTCTCGATACAACTTCATCATTAAGTTATTTCATAAAGATCAATATCACCATTGTTGATTTAAATCAATATCACTATTTTCTAGTCATCAAAATTTTCTTACTCAAACTCTCAAACTCTTAAATATTCTAATTCTTGAAGCAAATTTTATCATTAAGTCATTCCATAATAAAAATCAATAACTCAAAAATTGATCTAAATCAAAACTATATTTTTCAATGTCTCTATTCTAAGTAAGTATATCAATTTTCTTTATCTAAACATTAACAACTCTTAATTAATCGATTCATTATCAAATTATTATGAATAACTCTAATCCATCTTTTGTAGAACAATCGTCAATATCAATAGATAACCTCAATCTTCTTCATTCAGTCAGAGAAATAATAATAATCAAAAGAGTTCAAACTTCAAATTTTATTATACTCTGGAGATAAATATTTGAGTATAATAATCTAAGATCGAAAATATCATTCGATAAACAATCTCAAATTCTTCCTAATAAATAAAGAATTATAAAATTTAATTCTAGGATAGAGAAAATTTATCTCTAAATATTCTAAATCTAAAATCAAAAATCAAAGGTCCACTCATCCTAGAATTAGGATGCTAATTATTTTTGTAGCATAGTAGGTGGAAGCTCTACTTTTAAAAATCACATTAGGATATCCAAAAATAATTCAAAATTTTAAAATATTATTCTTTCTAATATCAATAAATTTCTTGTATCAAACCATATCATCTATCATAATTCTTTAACTCAAAGAGTCATCATTCCTGACTTACTCAAAATAATCTAGATTACCATGCTTCCGCTGCGCACTCTGATCTAACAATCAAAATTTCTTAGGTTCACCAAAAAAAGTTGGATCAAATTATTTCTTTATCCTAAAATTTCAAATTTCAATTGAAATCAAAGTTTAACTTTCGATTCTCATTCATATCTTTACTGGTGTACAATAATCTTGATCAACCCTTAGTCCAATATCATATTTAAACCATCATATAGATTTACTATAATCAATATGAATCAAATCTCAATTCTCATATCAATTCAATTCGATAATTTTCAAACCAAAAATCTTTATAAGTCAAATCAACGAGAAAATTCTACGATGCTCCATCAAATTTGGACATAATCTGAATATATATGAATTTCAAATCATTATTATTGTTATTTAAAATTTCTATCATCAGGATCTTCAATATCTATCAAATATCCTTTCATAACAATTGTTGGGTATAAAATACCCACAGCCGAAATCCTCGACGGAATCGACTTCGAGCAGCTCAGCTCCGCCCGGACTCCTACGGGAGTCGGGCTCCGCCATCAACGACAGGATAGCTCCGCTTGGACTCCTACGGGAGCCGGGCTCCACCGCCGACATCAGCACAGCTCCGCCCGGACTCCTACGGGAGCCGGGCTCCACCGCCGACATCAGCACAGCTCCGCCCGGACTCCTACGGGAGCCGGGCTCCACCGCCGACATCAGCATAGCTCCGCCCGGACTCCTACGGGAGTCGGGCTCCGCCATCAACAGCAGGACAGCTCCGCCCGGACTCCTACGGGAGCCGGGCTCCACCGCCGACATCAGCACAGCTCCGCCCGGACTCCTACGGGAGCCGGGCTCCACCGCCGACATCAGCACAGCTCCGCCCGGACTCCTACGGGAGCCGGGCTCCACCGCCGACATCAGCATAGCTCCGCCCGGACTCCTACGGGAGCCGGGCTCCACCATCAACAGCAGGACAGCTCTGCTCGAACTCCTACGGGAGCCGGGCTCCACCGCCGACATCAGCACAGCTCCGCCCGGACTTCTACGGGAGCCGGGCTCCACCGCCGACATCAGCACAGCTCCGCCCGGACTCCTACGGGAGCCGGGCTCCACCGCCGACATCAGCATAGCTCCGCCCGGACTCCTACAGGAGCCGGGCTCCGCCATCAACAGCAGGACAGCTCCGCCCGAACTCCTACGGGAGCCGGGCTCCACCGCCGACATCAGCACAGCTCCGCCCGGACTCCTACGGGAGCCGGGCTCCACCGCCGACATCAGCATAGCTCCGCCCGGACTCCTACGGGAGCCGGGCTCCGCCATCAACAGTAGGACAGCTCCGCCCGGACTCCTACGGGAGCCGGGCTCCACCGCCGACATCAGCATAGCTCTGCCCGGACTCCTACGGGAGCCGGGCTCCGCCATCAACAGCAGGACAGCTCCGCCCGGACTCCTACGGGAGCCGGGCTCCACCGCCGACATCAGCACAGCTCCGCTCGGACTCCTACGGGAGCCGGGCTCCACCGCTGACATCAGCACAGCTCCGCCCGGACTCCTACGGGAGCCAAGCTCCACCGCCGACATCAGCATAGCTCCGCCCGGACTCCTACGGGAGCCGGGCTCCGCCATCAACAGCAGGACAGCTCCGCCCGGACTCCTACGGGAGCTGGGCTCCACTGCCGACATCAGCACAGCTCCGCCCGGACTCCTACGGGAGCCGGGCTCCACCGCCGACATCAGCACAGCTCCGCCCGGACTCCTACGGGAGCCGGGCTCCGCCATCAACAGCAGGACAGCTCCGCCCGGACTCCTACGGGAGCCGAGCTCCACCGCCGACATCAGCACAGCTCCGCCCGGACTCCTACGGGAGCCGGGCTCCACCGCCGACATCAGCACAGCTCCGCCCGGACTCCTACGGGAGCCGGGCTCCACCGCCGATATCAGCATAGCTCCGCCCGGACTCCTACGGGAGCCGGGCTCCGCCATCAACAGCAGGACAGCTCCGCCCGGACTCCTACGGGAGCCGGGCTCCACCGCCGACATCAGCACAGCTCCGCCCGGACTCCTACGGGAGTCGGGCTCCGCCATCGACAACAGCACAGCTCCGCCCGGACTCCTACGGGAGCCGGGCTCCGCCATCGACAGCAGTACAGCTCCGCCCGGACTCCTACGGGAGCCAGGCTCCGACCTCAGTATCAGCTGCTGGTAAGCTTCGTCCGGACTCCTGCGGGAGTCGGACTTCATCTTTAACTTTGATTGCAGAGGGTTCTGACTCTTACAGGAGCCGGACTCCACCCACGACCTCAACCAAAAGGAGGACCCCTCTCGGACTCCTACAGAGGCCGAACTCCGACCACTGCCGAGCCTCGATCAACAGATCCGCGCCTCCTGGCAGATCACAATAACAACCATGATCCTGCTCCACTTCCTGTGGCGGACTCCGCGTAGTTCCATCATTCCCTGACAGGCCGCAGTAACCATCGCCACCCTGCTCCACTTCCTGTGGCGGATTCCGCACAGCTCCACTACCCCCTGGCAGGCCACAATAACGGTCACGAACCTGCTCCACCTCCTGCGGTGGATACCAGACGATTCCCCCATCCACTGGCGAGTCACGACAACGGACGCTGCTCCACCCCACGTAACAGATTTCGCGTGGCAAGCCACGGTGATGGCCACGTGTCTACTCCACTATCCTTCGCAATCAATTCCTCTGACCATGGGCGGCCCACTACCAGACGGTTACAAACGTCGCCATCAATCCGTTGTCTCCTCCGCCTATAAAAGGGGGACCCAGATACGTTATTCTCTAAGCTCATTTTCTTATCCCAAAACTCTGCTAAATTCTCTGTTCGAGCACTCCATTCTTGTTGAGGCAGAGAACTGACTTGAGCGTCGGAGGGTCTTGCCGGAGCAACCCCACCTCCGGTTTAGACTTCCCTTGCAGGTCCCGGCGGCGACCGCGGCTTCCCCGACTCCAGCTTCTCCGGCGCAAGCAGATTTTTGCACCAACAGGATTGGCGCTAGAGGAAGGGGCCTGTGTCTTCGCAGTACCCTTGTTCTTAAAGGAGTGTTCAACGGAGCCACCTCCGACCGTTTCTCCGTCATCCACTCCTAATCCTCCCCCGCGAGATCGACACTCAATGCCTCCGCGCAAGGCGTCCACCCGGCGGTCCACGGCCTCCGCGGCCAGATCTCAGGCTCCGGCCTCCCCTCCCATTTCTCAGCCTCCTCCTCCTCCCCCTCCGACGACGGCGGTCGGCGCGGAGCAGTTTGACTTGCTGGCGCAGCAGGTCAAAGACCTCGTCGAAGCCGTACAAGCAATGCAGCAGCAGCAACCACAGGCGTCGGCGCATCCGGAGGGGGCATCTCCGGAATGCCAGAACCCGGCGGTGGGGCGGGCCACCTGGGCCAGCCGCCCCGTCCTTCCTGGGAAGGCAAATCCGAGGGTAGAGAGCCCTCAATCGGACCATGACTCCACCCCTGGAAGATCCCTGCCCCCGTTCTGCCAAAGGACCCTCGAGACTCGAAGTCGAGAGGACTTCCTGGACCGGAGGCTCCAGGAGATGAACCGGCGGATCGAAGAACTCTGCCACGCGCCTCCCGCTTATGGTGAGGATATTTGCACTGACCCTCCCTTCTCCCAAATGATTATGCAGGAACCAATCCCGCCGAATTTCAAGCTTCCCCAGTTCGAAAGCTACGACGGGACGTCGGACCCGGTTGATCATCTGGAGGCCTTCCGAACGATGATGCTGCTTCACGGTGCTCCCGACGCCATCTTGTGCCGGGCTTTCCCGTCTACTCTGAAGAGAGCAGCGAGAAACTGGTACTCGGCTCTGAAGCCGGGTACCATATTTTCCTTCGATCAAATGAGCCACCAATTTGTGGCCCATTTTGTCAGCAGCCGGCATCTCCGGAAGGGTTCGGAGTCCCTCATCAACATCAAGCAGAGGGAAGGGGAGTCCATACGGGCCTACGTCAACTGCTTCAACATCACGGCGTTGGAGGTCCGGAACTTGGACCAGTCAGTTGCCATGGCTGCCCTGAAAGGTGGCCTTCAGAAGAATGATCTTTTGTACTCCCTGGAGAAGAAGTACCCCAGGGATTTTGCTGATCTACTAGCTTGGGCTGAAGGATACACCCGAGCAGAAGAGGCCTTCAAAATGAAGGACGAAGAGACTGCAAGGGAGCGTCAGGCGGGAGATTCTAGTAAGCCCGCAGTTGAGAAGAGGCCAAAGGAAGCCCGACCTCGCTCCCGATCCCCTCCTGGATATAAGCGCGCCCATACTCCACCTCGGGCACGCAGGCAGAGAAGCCCGGACAACAGGTTTCGGCGGGGTTCCCCGCTAGGGAAATTTTGCAACTACGCCCCCCTCAACGCCTCGAAGGCCCAGGTGCTGATGGAGGTCAGGGAGCAGCTCCCTAGGTCGAAGAGGATGTGCACACACCCCGGGAAGCGCAACCCCAACAAGTTCTGCCTCTACCACCGCGACCACGACCACGACACCGAAGAATACATCCAGCTCCAGGATGAGATCGAGGAGCTCATCCGGCGAGGTCGACTCGACAGATTCATCCGCCGCAGGCCTGAGGGTAGGGGAGACCGACCAAGAGCCCTCCCACCACCCAAACTGCAGAAAAGGGAGGAGCAGCCCGGAGACCGGCCTCCTATCGGGACCATCGACTCCATCGCCGGAGGACCTCAAGGAGGAGCGGGAGAACTGTAAATATATATCATTTTCTATTTCGTTTTGAATCTACTTTTCTTTCTAGCTAACGCGCCCCTCCTACCTAACGTGGATGTATTATGACTGGATATGACCCCTCCAAAAACAACGGTCATGTCAGGAACAGGAGGAGAACCTCGTCCTGACATGAGCAAAGTTAAAGGCCCGGTTCTTTTAGACCGGATGGGGGGAGAGGCCTTACAACGCCCTAATGTGCCCCCACAGCCCTGTTAGGGACAGGAGAAAAATCTCGCCCTAACTTGAGCAAAGTCAAAGGCCCGGTTCTTTTAGACCGGATGGGGGGAGAGGCCTTACAACGCCCTAATGTGCCCCCACAGTCCTGTTAGGGACAGGAGGAAAACCTCGCCCTAACTTGAGCAAAGTCAAAGGCCCGGTTCTTTTAGACCAGATGGGGGGAGAGGCCTTGCAACGTCCTAATGTGCCCCCACAGCCATGTCAGGAACAGGAGGAGAACCTCGTCCTGACATGAGCAAAGTTGAAGGCCCGATTCTCTTAGACCGGAGGGGGGAGAGGCCTTACAGCGCCCTAACGTGCCCCCACAAGCCAGGCTGGTAACGAGAAGAGAACCTCGCACCGGCTCGAGCAAAGTGGAAGGTCCGGACTCCTATGGGAGCCGGGTTCCGCCGCCAAAGAAGACTTCACCCGAACTCCTACGGGAGTCGGGTTCCTACGCCAAAGAAGACTTCACCCGGACTCCTACGGGAGCCGGGTTCCGCCGCCAAGGAAGACTTCACCCGGACTCCTACGGGAGCCGGGTTCCTACGCCAAAGAAGACTTCACCCGGACTCCTACGGGAGCCGGATTCTACCGCCAAGGAAGACTTCGCCCGGACTCCTACAGAAGTCGGGCTCCATCTGCCGCTTCTGCAGCAAGGGTTAATAACGGTGGCGAAACTCGGCCGCATGACAAGGTCGGATGAAAGGGAAGGCCCCCCCCCATGACGACATCTACGCCGAACAAGCCAAACGACAAGAAAGGGTCAACAAACGACAATATCGTGCTATGCGTGGACAAGGTAACACAAAGCGCTCTTTTTTCCATTTCCGATATGCATACTACAGGGCCAGGACGGCCAGGGAAAGAAAGACAAAACGACAAAAAGAAAGTAATTACATAAAGACAAAAGGACTCTAAGGAGGTCCTGCTCCCTCCGACCTAGGGTTATCACCTCCATCCCTCAACCAGGACTGCCTCAGGTTCTCCACTGCTTCTTCTAGTTCTTCCTTCTTCCGCAGCGTATCCTGGAGCGCCTGACGAAGTTGTCGGCTCTCTGCCTCCGCTTCTCGACGCCGCTTCCGCAGAACTTCAGACTCTGCCTCTGCATCCGCGACGGCCTTCCGCTCGAGCGCCAGTTGTATTTTCACTTGTTGAAGCTCGGCTGTCTTCTCCCCAAGGGAGACAGAAATCCCTTCGACAGTACCTCTCAGGGCTAGGAGCTCTTCGGTATCTTGGGCGTTAGTAAGCTGCGCCCTAGTAACCAGCTGCCTCTGGAGACGAACAACCTCGTCCGCCGTCTGTCGGAATCTCCCTTTGTACTCTTCCACTTGCCGGCGCCAGCTGGCCCGCTGCACATCGTGGCTCATCTCAACGTCTTGAAGCTACTTCTGGAGGTCGAAGACCTTCTGCGACCATTTCTGCTCATCATCAACCCGCGCGGAGAGCCGGGATGAGTTCCCTTCCAGCTGGCCGATCCTCCTCCTCGCAGCTGACAGCTCCACCTTAAGGGCGCTGATCCTGGCTTCTTGAGCCCAAGTTCGATCGCTGGCGCTCTTCTTACATTCTCCGAGCTCCTTTGTGAAGTTCGCCTTCCTCCGACTGTAATCCATGATTGCCTTCACTTGGAGACTCCTGAAGTGGGCGGCCTCAGCGGCGGCCTCGAAATGGCATTTTCTCGACTTGCGGAGCTCGCCCTCCGATTTCTTCAACTTCTTCGTCAGGTGGAGGACCTCCTTTTTCAGCCGCTGGATAGTTGACTTCAGCGGGACCCCCAGGGGCAAGGGGAGTGCTTCAGCAGGGCACTGCCATCGGAAGGTGCAAACGTCAAAGACCAACTCATTACAAGAAGAAAGGCAGAAAGGAGGAGGAGGGGGAAGGAGAGGCCATCCACAACAAGAAATTCGACTTTATTGATTAATTTTGAAGACAAACAGAAAGGAAATATGGCGACAAAATAAAGACACAAGATCGGAGGTCTCAGACCTCAGGGGCAGGAGGTGGAGAGCTCGGCGTGGGGGGTGCGACTGCGGTAGCGGCGGACGAAGGGCCAGCCTCGTCTTCAGACTCCTCTAGAAAGCCGAGATCGAGGTTGGGGTATCTGCTGGCCACCTTCTCTCGGAAGAGCTCGAACCCCTTTGTGAACGCCTCCAGGCCGAACTGGACGTTCAGTTCCCTCATCTCCGCGGAGGCCTTGAACTCCTCCACCGCAAGGGCCCTGGCCTCCGAGACCAGAACCGGAGTTTGCTCGGCCAAATGGGTGACCTCGGCCTCCGCCTTCCTCACCGACTCCTCCAAGCTTCGTCTCTCCTCCCGGGCTTGTCTCTCCTCTTCCCGGGCTTGTCTCTCTCTCTCCAGGGCCTCCTGGAGGGCGGCTACTTCGGCCGTCTTCGCTTGAAGGCAAGCAACCTCGGCCTGACAGCGCTCCTCCGCCTGAAGGAGGTCTCTTCTCATGCGGCTTGATGCCTCGACATAGGCGAAGAGCTGGTGTCCAATCTGCAAGGACGGATAGAGAATTATAACAAAGGCCGAGTGACCATGCAAATAAACATCCGTTTACCTCAAGGAAGGACCCCAAAGAATCCCAAGCCCGCTGCTCGGGATCGGCGCGGTCGATCCTCTCCACGACGTCGGACAGAATGCAGCCATCAAGCAGCCGCCTGATCAGGTCCTTGTCGTTGAAGGGGTTCTCTGATCCCCCCTCGGAGCAGACGGACTCGTCTGCAGCAGCTCGATGGCTGCTCGCCCTGCGAGCCACCGATTTCCTCCTCCTCCCCGCGGTGGGCGCCTCCGTGGGGCGAGCCCCCGGAACGGGGGCCCCAATCGGCGGGCTCCTTGAGGAAGCCCGGGGGGCCGCTGGCTCGGCATCCGAAGGAATGTCGATGGCCGGGGTCGCCTGGACGGGCGCAGCCAAGCTCGTCTTCTCCACCCTGGCCCTCTTCGCCGATTCGGAGGCCGTCGCGCCCTTCCTCTTCTGAGCTCTCATGGCCTTGGCGAGCATCCGCGTGGCTTCGGCGTCTATTGCTAAAAAAAAAAAAATAGGAAAAAAAAAGAAGAAAGAAGAAGCGACACCGATCAGTCCAGAGTCAAAAAAAAAAAAAAAAAAAAAAAGAGAAGAAAGAAGAGAAAAGAAGAGAGAAAGAAAGAGGAAGAAAAGAGCGGGAAGGAGAAAATAAAGAGAAGAAGAAGGCAAAAAAGGAAAGATAAATACTTGCTGGATCCTGAGGGCTCAGGCCGATGTTGAAAAGAAGCTGCTCCCTCATAAGATTAGGAAGGGAAAGAGCGGGATAACTTAGAAGCTTCTGGGCGGCCTGGTGGTCGTCCTCTCCCAGGCTGGGAGCCCGACGGACGGAATCCCTCAGAGACCCCCAAGGGGGCAGGCCCAGTCCCAGGGTCGGGCAGTAGACGAAGAGAAATTTTCCCTTCCAGTTGTGAATCGAAGAAGGGGCGCCCTTCAGCAACCCCTTCTTACCAAACTGGGGGGAGAAGTACCACCAGTCCTTCGCTGAAGGATGGCGTTTGAAGGTGTAAAAATGCCTGAACAAGGAGAGGGATGGCTGGACCTCGGCTATGTGGCAGAGAGAGAGAAACTCTATCAAAAACCTAAAGGAATTCGGGGCCACGGAGGCGAGAGAAATGTCTAAGAAGCGGAAGAAGGCGGCAACGAAGGCGGAAAGCGGAAGCCGGAGTCCGGCACGAAATACCTCCTGATACAAACAGAAACAACCAGGAGGAGGAGCGCTGGCCCGGTCAGAAGGGCCAGGTAGCTCCAGGTCATACTCCGGAGGAACCCCGTACCGAACCCTTATCAGAAGGAGTTCATCCGGAGTCGACGAACATGGAATGGCGCCCGATGCAAAAACCGGGCGAGGCCCTGCCCCAGACACGGGTTCGTCTGCAGAGACAGGGGCCTGGGGGTTCGAAGCAGAAGAACTCTCAGAACTAACAGGAGCGGAAGAGTCGGAAGACATTTTGAGCAGTTTCGGAGGGAGAACCTAAAGGATCCTAAAAAGGCAGACCGAAAGGAGAACGAGATGCCAAAGGCCAACTCGGAGGGAGGTACAAAAGTAATGAAGGGAGGAGAAGCCCCTAGGCGGAGAGAAGAAGGTTGGCACTAACCTATGTTGCTCTGAGGGACCTGGGGGACGAGAAACGGGAGGCGCCTACGGCTCGAGAAGACGATCACTAGAGCAAGGCTCTCGAAGAGAAGACAGACGCCAGCGGAAAATCAGAAATAGAGTAGGATGCCTGAAGGGGGGAGGACGGGTTTAAATAGACCCTGAGATCCGATGCCATAATGATCGCGAATCCCCCCAGGCCAGTCCGCATCCGACGCGTGTCCCACTCCCCGTGGCAGACGGCTAAAGGCGGCTGACGGTTGGCAAAACCATAATTGCACCGTACCTAGGCCAGTGTACCTGCGGGATTTTCGAAGCATCCCCTCGTACCGCTCCAATTCGAAAAGACTCTGGCACACGCTCATTTAATGCCAAAATATCTGGAGGCGGCAGTGCGCAGGATTCGAAGAGACGGTTCCGGCTGTACCCATCTTTCTCTCTGTGTACTTCCTTCGCTTGAAATTCAAACTCGAAAGTGGGGGGACTGGTGTTGGGTATAAAATACCCACAGCCGAAATCCTCGACGGAATCGACTTCGAGCAGCTCAGCTCCACCCGGACTACTACGGGAGCCGGGCTCCGCCATCAACGGCAGGACAGCTCCGCCCGGACTCCTACGGGAGCCGGGCTCCACCGCCGACATCAGCACAGCTCCGCCCGAACTCCTACGGGAGCCGGGCTCCACCGCCGACATCAGCACAGCTCCGGCCGGACTCCTACGGGAGCCGGGCTCCACCGCCGACATCAGCATAGCTCCGCCCGGACTCCTACGGGAGCCGGGCTCCGCCATCAACAGCAGGACAGCTCCGCCCGGACTCCTACGGGAGCCGGGCTCCACCGCCGACATCAGCACAGCTCCGCTCGGACTCCTACGGGAGCCGGGCTCCACCGCCGACATCAGCACAGCTCCGCCCGGACTCCTACGGGAGCCAGGCTCCACAGCCGACATCAGCATAGCTCCGCCCGGACTCCTACGGGAGCCGGGCTCCGCCATCAACAGCAGGACAGCTCCGCCCGGACTCCTACGGGAGCCGGGCTCCACCGCCGACATCAGCACAGCTCCGCCCGGACTCCTACGGGAGCCGGGCTCCACCGCCGACATCAGCACAGCTCCGCCCGGACTCCTACGGGAGCCGGGCTCCGCCATCAACAGCAGGACAGCTCCGCCCAGACTCCTACGGGAGCCGAGCTCCACCGCCGACATCAGCACAGCTCCGCCCGGACTCCTACGGGAGCCGGGCTCCACCGCCGACATCAGCATAGCTCCGCCCGGACTCCTACGGGAGCAGGGCTCCGCCATCAACAGCAGGACAGCTCCGCCCGGACTCCTACGGGAGCCGGGCTCCACCGCCGACATCAGCACAGCACCGCCCGGACTCCTACGGGAGCCGGGCTCCGCCATCGACAACAGCACAGCTCCGCCCGGACTCCTACGGGAGCTGGGCTCCGCCATCGACAGCAGTACAGCTCCGCCCGGACTCCTACGGGAGCCAGGCTCCGACCTCAGTATCAGCTGCTGGTAAGCTTCGTCCGGACTCCTACGGGAGTCGGACTTCATCTTTAACTTTGATTGCAGAGGGTTCTGACTCTTACAGGAGCCGGACTCCACCCACGACCTCAACCAAAAGGAGGACCCCTCCCGGACTCCTATAGAGGCCGAACTCCGACCACTGCCGAGCCTCGATCAACAGATCCGCGCCTCCTGGCAGATCACAATAACAACCATGATCCTGCTCCACTTCCTGTGGCGGACTCCGCGCAGTTCCATCATTCCCTGACAGGCCGCAGTAACCATCGCCACCCTGCTCCACTTCCTGTGGCGGATTCCGCACAGCTCCACTACCCCCTGGCAGGCCACAATAACGGCCACGAACCTGCTCCACCTCCTGCGGCGGATACCAGGCGATTTCCCCATCCACTGGCCAGTCACGACAACGGACGCTGCTCCACCCCACGTAACAGATTCCGCATGGCAAGCCGCGGTGATGGCCACGTGTCTACTCCACTATCCTTCGCAATCAATTCCTCTGACCATGGGCGGCCCACTACCAGACGGTTACAAACGTCGCCATCAATCCGTTGTCTCCTCCGCCTATAAAAGGGGGACCCAGATACGTTATTCTCTAAGCTCATTTTCTTATCCCAAAACTCTGCTAAATTCTTCGTTCGAGCACTCCATTCTTGTTGAGGCAGAGAACTGACTTGAGCGTCGGAGGGTCTTGCCGGAGCAACCCCACCTCCGATTTAGACTTTCCTTGCAGGTCCCGGCGGCGACCGCGGCTTCCCCGACTCCAGCTTCTCCGGCACAAGCAGATTTTTGCACCAACAACAATCATACAAGCTTCAAAAATCAAATCTCTATTTAATAGTAGATTCAATTAGAGACCTCGTTAACAAAAGCAAAGGAACTCCATGTCAATTCCTAAATCCCAAATTTCTAAATTGTAAATTCACATGGATCTCTTAATCTGAAATAAATATAAATAGGATCTTTTATCTTAATCTAAAGATATCAATTTTTTCATTAACAACCTCAACAATAATATCAGAAAATCTCTTGATCAACTTAGATACGAAATCTTTAAATTAAAATTTCATACACATCATATAGTCTCCAAAAGACATAATAAGATCCATTATCTAGATCTAAGGATGATGATTAAAGATTCTAGTACGATGAATATTCTACAACCTCAAAATCAATTTCATCAATAAAAAAATAGGCTTCTTTGCAATATCTCCAAATACGCCTTCATCCTAATATGCCACTTTATATATGATCCACATACCAAGTTCACTTTCGATAAATATTCCAATCAAGCACCATAAAAAAAAAAATTTTCTTAGCCCATTCTGGAACAACATTTTATCGTCAAATCTTTATCTTGCCAATAATAGTCAACTTCTCAACTAGAAGTAATATCATAGTATTATTTTCACATCGAATTTGAACTTACGATTCACTTGAATAACCAATGATCAAATTAATAACCACAATGCATAATAAAATTTTATGTCAATCCTTTTGTGATTACTTTCGATCAAGATCTAACTAATCATATCATGATCAATAGATCATCCATCATATTTTAAATTCTATATGTCATAATCTCTTGCGATCTTTTTATACATAATCTCAATGTTTAATCAAAATTTTTAAATATTTCTCCCACTACAATCATTAAAGATCTACACTATAATATCCCTGGTGTCTATCCACTTACACCCATTCTATATCTGATTCTATGTTTCATAATTCATCTACTTATGCTCTGATACCACTATAGTTGTCACGTCCCCGACCCGAGATTTTGAATCGAGGGTCATGGCAACCGCCGCATACTCATAGAAAACTCTTCCCATAAGCATGCAAGGTATCTTATCATACTATCCTAAAACAACAGTGGAATAATTAGTCAACAATTAAAATCTAAAATATAATGACCTAAATTTTTTTTTTCCTTAATATCTCAATAAATTCAACAACAATTCAAAGGCTTTGCATCAAATTCAATAAGCATTTCAACCTAAAATAAAAGTACGAAGATTCTGCCTCTGATCACTCTTCTATTCATATCTTGTATCATCTTAATTCCTCAACATCTGTAAAAACAGTAAAATAAGAGGTAATGAGCTAGACAGCCCAGTAAGCAACGATCACTTCTCAACAGATTTCATCAAGCATATAAGTAAATAATCATTTATAGAAAATAAGCATATAGAGTTCATCAATTCGAAATCAATTTCAATTATGCAATATAATTCATGCCAAATTCATTTCTTTTTCAAAATTTTAAGTTTTTTTCAAGATTTTAATTTCTTTTGTTCTTCAATTTCTTTTCGTCAACCATGAGCTATGACCACATTTTCCCTGTGGCAGGGTCATAATACCGCGTATCTGCTTGCGGTAGGCTGCGAATCATCTGGTAGCCATGTCCTTTGGAACCGCTGGTCTCTCTGGCGGTTTGTCGCTGGTCTCTCTAGCGATATGTCGCTAGTCTCGCTGGCGACATAAACCCTCAGGATAATCAATTGCCAACGTATATGCCCCCATTGGCAGGGTCCTTTACATAGTCAGGTTGTCAATTCTTATTGTTTCTTATATCATAATTCTTCATAAATCATGTTTCATATTCTAATTTCGATAATAAAACATATAATCATGTAGTATCAAAATCAATCAATATAATGCATCATGAAATCAATATGTTCAATCATGCTTCATCATAACTTTTCAAATAAGATATTTTCATAACAAAATACCATTCATCCAATTCATGCATCATTTCACAAATCATGTCAGAAGAATACATTATAATTTGTCGATAAATCTAGAAAAAATGAAACATTACTTACCTCGAACGCACTCCAATAAATCCACATAATTCTATAAATTTTCTTCCAAAAAATTATGTTCGTAGATCATATCGCAATATTTCATGATCAAACAT
>NC_026008.2:29806065-29928565 GCF_000442705.2 Elaeis guineensis
GCTTCAAAATCAGTTCAATAGATAAACCTCAGCCTGCTTTGAATTGTGAGCACCCTGCAGCCTGCAGTCTCAGAAGCATGATTTCTTTCCAACATAATCTACCCTAAACTGGTAGCTATTAGTGAATACAAGGGACTCTATAGTGGGGCTCGAGTACAATCAATTTCTAATAAAGTGATTTTTTTGGCTTTCCACCATAATACTTGTTGGTTCTGATCGCATGTTCTCAGGGTCTACAAGTTCCATTCAGCATCCAAAATTTGCACTAATTTTAGCCCAAAAAAAGTTTGTTAAACAAACATTCGGAGTTTTACCAATATATTCATTATCAGAAGATACTTTGAACTATCTTAAATTGATTCAACTGATCGATCAATCAATTCAGCAAAACATGCCAACAAATCGTGGCATCAATTCATCCTTATACAAAAATTTCACAGTTATTTTGAAAATTGCTAACAAATGCAACCCAGTGGTAGGTTGTGATCAATATTTACAACAATTAAAACTCAATGTCATATCATGCTTGCCACCACTACTTGTTTAGTGTAATGTAACCCTAAAAATCTAAGTATCATCATGTCAACTTGTATGCACCTTGCTTCAGTGTATGAACTTTTTATTTTCACCCATCAATCCATCCAAGCAATAGTAAAGCCAAATTGTTACCATAGAACATGAATAATATTAGTAGATCATTTTATTACCCAATAATCGAACCTGAAGCTTCAGACTTGGGAACTCATTGGTCATCTAGATTTGAGTTTCTTCATACTTATGGTGGTAACTAGGAGGTTTCTTATCCTTATCCTGCATGTCTGTCCAACTAAAGAAACCTGGGTAAGAGTTGTAACGAGTATTCTGCTTATAGTGCCACCCTTCATCTGAACATATGGCTAGAAACAAAGTCAAAAAGTCAACTCCAAGTGAATGAAACATTTTTAGTTGGTCAAGGTCTTAAACCTACAATTCTAGCTATATAGAATTAAATAAATCAATATGTCAAATGAAAGTTGCAGTAATTGGGAACTTGGGACCTTATATGACTTCAGCAATGTCCATGTTTTGACATCCAAAAAAGAGGCATTTATTCCTAAAAGCTATGTGATGTTTTTTATTATTGTTTCATGATACTAAAAGTTCTTTCTTAATTTGGTTAGCAAGCAAACATTAAAATTCCATAGAACTTCAAAAATGTAGTTACCTAATATTTAACAATTTTTTATTAAAACCTCTATTAGTGAAAGCTCCATCATGCAAAACTCTACAAATGAAAATTCTACTACTTACAGCAACAATGGGGCCTAAAAAATATAGAATAATAATTCTATTATATATTTATACAATAGAAATAAGAGATTTTTAATTATTACAAATTTTTATATAACAAATTGACACAAAATATATTCATTTTTTTTACATGATTTATGTGTGGATTGGATTTAGGGTGTGTAATCCTCGATCCAACCTGACATGCTTGTTGCTCTAAAGCATAGGATAGATACTCATCTGGTGCCAAGTGAAATGACCAAATTTACGCATATAAGATCAAAGAATAGCACCAATCCCCTTTACGTGCAAAACATATAGGTTAGGGCAAATCCAAGAGATGGCGAAGGCCATGAAATCCCCAAAATTGGAAGATTTTCTTATCTGTATTCTATTGTTATATAAATCAATTATAAATCCTCTTTTGTATGCTCCCTTTAGGGCTGAAACTAGATCATATACAGATTAGATATCAACATATCCATATCCATATTTATCTTGTCTGATGAATACAAATACAGATTCAGATATTATTCGGATGTAAAAATTTATATTCATATTTATTTTAAATAGATATAGATATAATTCAGATACTGAAAGTATAAATATAATTACGGATATAATTTAGATAATTAAATTTTATAACTATAGTATCAAAGATATTACTAAATAGATGATAAATCAAGTTAATAATATATTTATATGATTGTATATTTTTTCTAAAAATTAACAAGTACTATATAAAATTATATAAGGTTATATGTAGATTCGGATATTTGGATATGGATCGGATGGTTATCTATCACTATCCATATCCATTTTTCTTTGATGGATATGGTTACGGATATAGATATTAGTCAGATTCTCAAATTTCTATCCATATATAGATTGATTTGGATACAAAAATAGATTCGGATGGATAATATCTATACCACTTTTACCCCTACAGCGGCCCGCTCTCATGAGATGACTATCCCAAAAAAAAACACATTCATTAGTCTTTCTTTTTCTTTTTTGAAGAAGAGTGCAAGTCATCCTAGCCTCTCTCTTCTAGCATGAGCTGTCCACATCTTCATATCCAAACTAATTATCTTTTACTAAGGGAGTCCTCATTTAATTAAGTTCCAAGTACGATCATCACTAGCCTAACTACCTACTTTGCTTATTAACCCACAAGGTGGCATTTTTCTCCCTCTTCTCATCCATCTATTTCTCAATCTCTCTCTAGCATGTATCCATCTCTATCCCTGCTGTCGACCAAAGGAGAGAAATAGAGAATGGCTGGGTTTTAGCAAAAGAGAGTTCTTCAAAATAAGTGAGAGGTCATGATTCAATAGGAAACACAATCGAAGTGATATATAAAGATATGAAAGAAGATAAGGGAAGGAGGAATAAAAATAAGATTGTGGCTACTTGTAGACAACCAAGATTGGGGACTTTATAATTTTCTTAGAGAGAGCAAAATAGCTTATAAGGTTTTTCTTTACAAAAGACATTAATGCTGGGGTCTGGATCTACTGAACATTATTTCTCAGTAAAATATGGCATTTTGGAGTCTTTTGGTATGTAGGAAGAATTTTTCCTCATTGAAATATTTTTTTTTTGGAAAGTTGATGCCTAAGTATAATATCTAGGAAATTGATTTTTGTATATTTGGAAAGTGGTGCATTCTAGAGTGATTTATGTTTGGTTGAATATGAAAAGATTATGTAAAATATATGTTATGTTTTTAATAAAGGAAAGATTTTATCTTATTTTATCTAAAAGCTTAAAGGCATATTTTTTTAAAAAAAATTAGTCGGTGAGAATTGGACTTTCCTATATCCCATGAACTTTTTTTCATAAAATATGGAAATCTTATTTCCATGATAATGCTACTTTTTCATTTTTTTTTTTTTTTTTGAAAACTCTAACCAAATATGAGACCATTGTCCATTTTTTCATTAACCACACTTTCCTCCCATCTCTTCCTATGAATCAAACGAGTCCTTTGAGAACGATCTTTGATGACACTCTTATACTAGACTCATTAAATTTTCATGGAATAATAAGAACTTTAGATATTCTTATAGCTAATTATGACACACAAACTAGTTTCCATTTAGATGCTACCTTTTTTCTTAAGGGAGCTTGGCACAAAATGATGGGATGTAACGTAACCAAGCGTAAGGCTAGGATATATTAAGAATTCCCAAAAAAGGAGTATCTATTGCATGTCCATAAGTTGTTGAATTAACATGGGCGCTCTACGGGCTTAGTGTTTCAACTGCAGCTCTGGCACAAAGCTTGTGGGTTTCAACTGTGCCTTTTCTATAAGAGGCCAACATTTAAATAAGTAGCAATGAGATTGTTTTTTTGTAACGGCATAATTATTTTTTGTACCAATGGTTCTAGTATAATAGCTTGGAACTCAAATATCTTTTGGTTGCGTTCTTTCCACAAGACTCAACATGCAGTGGAACATGCAGTCCCATTCAACCTTCAAGCTTTCATCTCTTATCATTGTTCTCCAGGCAGTCCATCAAGGCTATAGGATTTCAAGTAATGGATATACAGGTAGTCCATCAAGGCTACAGTATTTTAGATAATAGATATATTTTTTTATCTGAGATCCGCTACCAAATCATCTTAGTACATGACCAGTTAAGAAATAAATGTTCTGTCTTTTTTCTTCTTTTCCACATAGTGGGCAAGCTAGCAAGGCCTTCCATTCTCTCCTCTTGAGATTATTTGCTGTTAAGATTTTATCATGATAACTTAACTAATTAAAAGTTTTAACCATTTTCAATATTAGGATTTTCTAGTTGATGCAAACGAATTCAAAGATTACTCCTCCATGACTTAAAAACTTGCAACTATTTTTAATTGTGAAAGCTTTTGATGAGCTCTATCTCTATGTTACTGTGTTTGCTTCCCGAGATAATTGTATTGTGCTAATAGCTCACACAGCTGATATTGCCCATTTTATATTTGGATTGTGATGGCTGTGATTGGTATATGAATTCTCGACATAGTTTTGAATATAGCTGCCTATTATTGCATCTTGTTTCTTGGCAAGGAAAAAAGAAAAGTGGGAAGGCCTTCTACAGTGGCTTGTTGGAGATCCAGTGATCATGCTAGAATTAGATTTGCTTGTCATTTTCTACCTTAGTGGATGTACCAGCAAAGAACCAAGGTCTAGTCTTCATAACATCTTTCATGTAGAGGAAACATTTATTTCAACTGGAACTTGGTTGGGATTGTTTTCAAAAAGCAAGAATGATTTGTTAGCCTTCATCACAGCCTATTCTCCTCCTTAAAATATGTCCACCACTATTTTATGAGAAGGTTTTGATTAAAAAGTTGGATGTTTAATACGTCCAAATCTCCAACTCTTTTAGGCCGGTAGACCTTTTCTCAGCTAACAAAATTATATCCATTGTGGTATGTGTTACTTCCTCTTTGTAGGAACTATTTCCTTTTTTGGTTAATGCCTATGACAACTTCAATTGAAAGTTGAAAATAAGACATCTAAAAAATTGGAATGGCACTGAGAACTGAATGGATCAGTGCCACCCTTCCTATAAGGAAAAGTAGCTTATCTTTCCAATCAGCGAGTTTTTTTTATCCATCTTCTTTTTCAAGAACCTCTAATCTAAACTTTTTGGTTTGCTGAAATGAAGTAAAAAGCCCAAATATCTAATCGAGAAGTTTGAGACCGAACAACCCAGTCATCATAGTCATGATATCAGTTGCCATTGATATTCTATCCAATCAGAGAGCTCTTATCAAAGTTGACCTTTAATCTAGTAGCCAATTTAAAGGAATAGATAATGAATTTTAATTTTTTGATTTCTTCCTTTAAGGTCTTATATAAAATCAAGGTATCATTGACATACTGTAAACAGGTGATGCTTTTGATAATATGCATCAATCCCACATCTGAGATGATGGAGTCCTTCAGTGCCATTTGAGATAATACATTTGTAGCGAGGATAAAAAGGAGAGGAGATAAGAGATCTCATTGTCCAAGCCCATTCTTTTATCTCATCCATCTTATTGGTTCCCCATTAATGCAGAGAAAAATTTGCTAGAAGTGAGGAGCTTTTTAATCCATTTACACCATTTACTACTAAAACCTCTTATCCTTAGGATGTTTATAAGGAAGTCCTAATTTGAGATTTAGGGGACTTAGAAAGAAGTCAATTAAAAAGCTTTCTTGAAATCCAGTTTGAGTACTATACCTTGTTGGCTTGATTTTTTGCAATGGGAGATGAGTTTAGCTACTGAGACAAAGCAGTCTCCAATTTATCTTCCTTTTATAAAAATGCCAATTGTGATTGGAAGATTAGTCTATCAATAATGATTGCGAGGTGAGAGTAAAAGATTTTTGAGATGATTTTGATGACACCATAAATTAAGCTTATAGGTTTGTAATATCCTATAGATAAGCTTTTCTTCTATTTAGGTATCAGGGTATAGTTTATCCTCTCTAGTTCAATATCACCATTGTGAAGGTCTTTAAACAGCTTGCAGTAGTCTTCCTTGATAAGTGCCCAATGTTGATGATAAAAAGATATTGGAAATCCATCAAATCTCAGTGACTTATCATTGTCAAGACTAAAGATAGTATTCTTAATTTCCTTCTCTAAGAATAATTTGTCGAGCTCCGTTAGGTTGATCTCTTTATTTTGAAAGAGAGTTTTCTAATCAAAGTATATCTCAAAATCGGAGATATCATGGAAGAGCTGCATGTAGATTCTTACAAGTACTTGCTTTATTTCTTGAAAGGTAATAATGCAAATTGTATTCTTTTGCTTTTGTGCACTAGCATAGGCATGGAAGAATTTGGCATTTTGATCACTGTGCTTTAACCACTAAAGTTTTAATTGTTGCCTCTACATTATCTCTTCTTGATGCAGTATATTATACAACTTTTCTTTGAGCTATCTTCTCTCCTCTAATTCAGATAAGATAAGATCTCTAGTCCCTTCAAGTTAGTCCAACTGAGCTATTTTCTCTTCATTTTCTTTCTTCCTAATTACAATGTTGCCATTGTTATTTCTTTTTCACACCTTGAGCTTGGCTCCGGGGAATCTTAGCTTTAAGATCATATTGACGTTGTATTCTTAGAGCATGGTGCTATTTTCCATCAGTTGTGTATGAGGTCATCAAAATCTGCAGAGTACCAAAAATTCTCAAATTTGAATAGTTTGTAGCGTATGATTGAGGGGGAGCATTGAAGGAGTGGATAGTGATATGAAGTGATCTTTACCAATGGTTGGAGGGTGGCTAAGGGGAATGTGTTCGTTCAATTGACCTGGCAAGGTAATGTCCAGCTTGGCAAGTATTGGATGTTCCATATGATTTGACAAAGTGATCAATGATTGAAGCTTATCCCCATCAATTATAGAAAGTCGATGAATTCGTTGAAATTTTTTGATATAGTCTTATTATGGACTTCTCCTTATTTTTTCGAGCTGAACTAAATTAAATTGAAATCTCCAACTGAGATTCAAGAAACTTGTCAACTGTTCTTGATATTGATGATTTTCTTATAGAAAAGATTTCTAGAGTATTGGGTTGATTGGACTGTAGACTTTTGTGAGAAATCAAGACGAGTTGAACTTTGTATTGATGATGGAGTGTTGAGTACTAAAAAGGCATATTCATTTAAGAAATAAGATACCATCTATTTCTGAGGAGTCTCAAGATATGATTAGTCCTCTAGAAAAATTTATTGCATCAACTAATTTTTATTTATTAAATTTATGACCGCATGCCAAGAAAATGATTCTGTGATTCATGTGTGTAAGTTTGAACTCTTGGAGATAAATAAGGCAACTTTTGGACTGATACACGATTTCTTTCATCTTATATCTTGACGGTTTATCTAGGCCCTTTACATTCCAAAAAAATATAGTCATTAGGATTGCAAAGCCAACCGATCACTAAATCTACCTAAGTGCAAATGAAGGCCATATTGAACTGAAGTTGAGAAAAAAAAAGTTTAGTATCAATTTGAGATGGAAGTGATGAATATCTATTGCTTCTTAATTTATTAGAAAGAACTACTATATTTTTACTATGAATGCGTGTTTCATAATATCCTGCCAATTTTTAAACGGAGTACAAGGAGAAATAACTCTTAGCAAATTTCAAGGCACCAACATTTTGCAATTTTGCTTGATAGTAAATATACATGCATAACAAATCATGCGAGAAAATATTAAACTCTAGGCTAATAGGAGTCATGAAATTTAATATTCCATGGAAAATGCTGTGTTTATTTATTTTCTATTATAAATTTACCTTTTTTATAAATACAATTTACAATTTGTGACATATACCGTACGTGTGTATATATAAATATATTACATTGGTGCTTCCGCGGTCCAATTCGGGCTCACCCTGCACAACGGGGTAAGGCACGTTTGGCGGAAATTGGTTCCCATTTTTGTTTCTCTTCACAACATGGAGCATGCAAGGACGAGTTCTGCTGGCTTTACAGTAGACCCTACTCCAACTTTTCCAACTACAAATTTAGTAGATAGTAGATTAGGTTGTAAACCATAAGACTTTAATATTAATATTTATCAAGGCATGCTTAATCATTTGCCTTCTCAGTTCATTTCCTATCTACATCTGTGCTTGTTGCATGCCATTAAAACTTGTCCCATATGTCAGTACTGTAATTATAATTACTTCGAACTGCCAGTCAAATTGCTGGAGGGGACAAGGGGCCAAACTCCTGCAAACTTTGAAATATGTATCCTATCAAAATCATTCATGACCTCTCCAAGGTCTAAAATCTAATTTTCCTTTTCATGGGGCCTACAAGCTTATGTTTTACAAAAACTACAAACCAACAATGATGGACGTTTACCCAATGTTCCAACATGATTATTTGATGCTTGCCTACACTCCTACCAACCCAATTATACCTTTCTCCCACACTTTAAACAGCCTTGTGTACTACCAAAACAGAGAGAGCAAAAAAAAAAAAAAAAAATGGAACCTTGTAAGGCCGAGCATAGTAGTACCCAGAAGCCAGGCCTTATCCACCAGAATGCTGAAGGATAGCTTGTCCCGGGCTAATGACGACAGGTTGGTCCATTGTCCTGCCTCCCAGCTGCATGGTTTTGGAACGGAATGAGGGATTTGGGTGGGGACGAGACTGAGGCCCCAACGCAGCAGTGGGCATGCCAAGGAGCAGGAATTCTAAGCTGCAAGGATTTTGTCCATTTTTGAAATCTTCAGTCCAGAGTCCTGCTTGTAATTAGTAAGATGGATGCCGTTGCCACGCAAGCAACCAAAATCTGTCCCAAAGGAGTCAGGCTGGTCAGCTATTTCCCATGTGATGGCCGTATGCCATATGGGATGGAATTTTAGATTCAGAGATAGCGTTATGTGTTGAAATGTACCAAACGTGTAATTGAGATATATTCAAGTTTTAAAGCCTACCATGTGTGCTTAGATGGTCAGGGTCTGAATGAAAACTTTGGCATCATTAGCCAACAACTTCTTCTTTTTTTTTTTCTGTCCCTCTCAATTTTGAAGAATTGAAATCACAATTTTACTTTCATTTTTGCAAATTGAAAATGATAGTTGATTGGATTGCATGGTGGTGGCTATGGCGATATTAGGGATGGTGGTGGTAGTCACGGTGATGGTGGTAATAGAGACAATGATTGTGCTCATGGAAAGTTTAGGATTTTTCAAAATTTTAAAGACTAGATTTCCCTCTTTCATAATTTCTAGAAAGCTTGACGGTAGTATTTAAAAAAAAAAAAAAAGAATATAAAATGATAACATTATCAAGCATCATTTTCTGTCTTAGTTTTGATGGTTTAAAGAAAGATTAATTAAACATCCTTAAAGATGGAATATCCTTCTCCATTTTTTGTGAATAATCCATCAAAGTTTGAATGACTGGTCCTTCCAAGTTCAAAAACAATCTAATCTAGATGGAAGCTAAAATAATAATTATACCAACTTCTCATAAAACTCACCCATGAACTCAGATGAATAAAGGATCGATCCTAATTGTAGTAGATTCACAGCTAGCACCACACTTGATTCCTCCTACTGTATTCTGGCATACCTAAGCTATGCAAGAATCAATGCATCTCTACTCTACAATCTCGTTCATTGGCTTTTCAAAATGTGAATGGCCTCACCTCAACTCTACCGCAGAGTTCGCCTATGATATGGTAGTTGGAAATTGGTTCCATGCTAGGTGCTTAGCCAATTATTGGCTTCCTCATGGCCCTGTGAATCCGCCGGTGATCAATAGAGGGGGATCTCTAACTTCTTTTTATTTTTTATTTTTGACTGGTCTCGTTCAATATGGAAGCTGAAACCGATAAACCCTTGATGCTGCACCAAATTAGCACCAAAATCTTTCCAGGAGAGAAGGAACGGCGCGCGAAACGTGAATGCGCTTCCCGACAAGGCAACCCGCTATACAGGGGAAATGGGGTAGTCTTCATTTATACCACCAAGCCTTCGACCGCATCCGCATCTAAATGACCAACGTGTCCTCATTTCAAAGCCGTTACAAGATAAGAGGGGCGCGTTCGACATTTCCGGTGAGGATTAAGGGCAAATTCGTCTTTTCGTCTCGGTCCCCACCTCCGGGCCTCCGGCTCGTATTCAAATTCCCTCCTACTCCGCTCCTCCGTCCACATGCGACTCCGCCGCGGTTTCTCCTCTCTGGTGGCGTCGCCGTTCAGCGTTTCCCCTTCTACGCCTCCGAACCCTCCTATAACCCCAGCATCTGGCCGCTTCCCTCGCCGGACGAGTGGAGGGCCGCGGGGACCGCTGGCGACCCGACCTCCGCGGTCTCCCTTCTTTCCTCCGGACCTTAAGAGGTCTCGAAGGCGCCATGGACGACGACGAGGCGATGCAGGCGGCGTTTGAAGAAGGGGTTTTTCTTGGCTGCGAGATTGATCTCGACTACGAATTTGACGCCGCGCGGTACTTCGACTTCGGCCGGGCGGAGACCCCGGCTGAGGCCCGCGCCGCCGAGCTCTGGTTCGAGACAGCCGGCAGCTGCCCTCCATCTCGTATGTATCAAAACCACCTTAAGATTTGGATGCTGTTTTGAATATTTGGATTCTTGATGTGTTTTTGATTTATCTTCCTGCTTTTGTTATATTTTGATTCGATTTGCATTCCGAATTTAGAGAATGATACCTCTTGATTATTCCATTTGGATGTGGATAGGTATTTGGTTTTGAGTGGGATCAAATTAAATGATTTTTAGCATCAAGACAAATTTTCAACTTTAAAATGCGAAGCTTTTTCTTGAATCTTAAAATTTCATGAAGACTATGATTCCAAAAAATTGCTAAATTCCTGAAATCAAGTAGAAAAGGTCTATATAGATAAGTCTCTAAAGCATATCACCTATTTCACTACTATTATACACTTAGGGAGCGGATAGAAAGTTCATATTTTAATCTTACACACATCTATGCACAAGAGGGCTATTACAAGGCCGTCTCTCCAAACACCATTTTCTTATACATCCCATCCTTGCACCAAATTCTAATTCCTAGTAGGACGAGGGAGAGATCTTCTTCGTAACAAGTTCTGCTCCTCCATGATGCCAAAATAGTGATGTCCACTGGCATAATTTGTGCATTTTGAGTTTGGCCCTCACACCATCCTCTAATGACCCATTTAACCTACAGCCTTGCCCTAGATCCAGTGTTAGGAACATAATGCTACTCATCTCTTATCCCTTGGACCGACTTCCTCATCTCTTACATGATCCTAGCCTTTTATTCCTCTTCCACATCACCAATCTAAAAGAGAAGTCTAGCCATCTCTCTTCACACACTTAGCACCTCTTTTGGCCTTCAAATCCTATTCTCCCTCTCTATTTTAGCCTTTCATCCTATCTCTTCGTCATAGCTATCTCTTCACCTAGCCATTAAATTAAACATACAAAAAAAACACAAATCTACATCATCTCAACTCTTAATTACCTTAGTCCCTTAGTCCTTTCTAACCGTCTCTTTCATTTCTCCCATGTCACCCAAATCCTAACCATCACACCACAAGATCCCTTTTAAACCTAAATCTATAATCTTAGCCATTTAGTTGCTTGTCTTTCCATCAGATGGGATGTGATGCAGGCCTGGAGCCAGATCGAATAGTTGTATGGACGTGCCAATGACATTTGGACTAGAACAAACTACGAATGTTAGCGGATCCTACCACCTTCAAGGATTTTTACTATTGAGGCGCCACCTTCTCGAAAAAAGTATAGCTGGAGCCATGAACTACAAGCTATGAACTAAGGATAAACTAAGATAAACTAGAGCCACTGAAGATAAAGATAAATCATAGGAACTAATAAGTAGTTGATTGGTGGACCTGTTACTAGAGTACCATCTAATATTTATACCAACCCTCTATAATTGTTAGACATATGTTCTCTCCTTATATGAGCATCTATCTCTTAATTGATAATTGCTCTCTCATCCACTTTTTCTTGATGGTTACCACAAAAGGCTTCATTCGTCCATCTCACTTCTCATGATCAGTCAGATCACTAAGCGCTCCACGTTTCTCTAGCACATCGTTGCTGCATGCTTGCTAGACACTCTACCATTAGACTCAATTTAGCCTCTATTCTCTAAATTACTCATTTTCTTTTTCAGCATATCTTGTGACCTTTATTACTTAGCCTATGTTTAAGATAACTACTCGGCCTCTCTTATCTAGTTATCTTCTGGCCGCATTTGCACCTTACCGCTTGCTATCTAAGTTGGCCTTCTTCCATTGGTTGATTATCAATCCTCACTGGATCCCATGGTTATTCTACGAATTTCTCTCTCTTGGCTTGCTTTCCATTGCTGAGATATCTCATCATTCTTCAGTTTCCATCTCTGGCATATGTTTATCATTCAAGTGGTCTTTATTTTTCTACCATGTATTGGAATGTGGGGCAAATACTATTAAAAGAAACACAACGAGAGAAGCTCCCTCAAATTCTCAATCATAGCCATACACCTCTTCAATCTCCATCTTCTCTCTAGCCAATAAAAGCCCTACAGTTTTTTTACTCTCCACCACTAGACATAGGCAATTATCTAGAGACTTAATCCTAACCCTTCGTCCGGGCCCTTTCATTCTAGCCATTAAAACTTAAGAAAATGCAACAAATGGACTCATAAGCAAGCTCCACCATCCAAACCACGACATCTAAGCAATCCTTTTCCTTACACCCTAGCCAATAAAATTGAACCACTTAGCAGTGTAATCCTAACCATAAGATCTAGGGCATTCATACACTTTTACAATCATAGCCATCAAGGTTTGTGGACTTGGTATCGGAGCTCGTGTCGATCGACCGACGGTATGGATCGGTATGGATCCGTATCGGACTGGACCGATGCGAACCGACACAAAGGAGAAGAGGCGAACTGGGAGGAGGAAAAGAGAGAAAGGGGAGAGGGAGGGAAGGAGAGGGAGAAGGGGGGAGGCAGTGGTTGGAGGAGACGCCGGCATTGGCCACAGGCAGGCCATCGATGCACTCGGAGGGCCGCGAAGGCCTCTGCTTCATCCACCACTCAGTTGAGAGAGAAAGATAAAAAGAGAGGGAAGGAAAAGAAAAGGAGAGAAGGGAAGCTGTCGGAGGGCCTTCGGTTGGCTGTCGTGGCAATCAGACGATGCAATCGTGATCTCCGATGCTGCGAGCATGAAATAGGGACGATCGCCCATGTTTCAAAGATTTTTTTTAAAAAAATTCTGATTATAGTAAAGTCGGCAATAGGTTTGTCATCTTTATTGTTTCTTAGCTTTTTTTTAAAAATATTAAATAGTGAAACAGGCAAACACATTGCTAGCTTTACTGTTCATCTTTATTTTTTTAAAAAAAAGCCAATGTGTGAACAAGCGCGGTCACCCCTGTTTTACGATCGCAGCTTCGTCCGCATGATTTCGCTATCCAATGGCCATGGCAGCCATCCGACAAACTCCAACAGCCCTTCGTTGGTTGCGCCTCCCTCCAGTACGTCGCTCTCCCTCTCTCTCTCTTTCTCACTCGATTAAGTACTCTATCAGGCGATGCCGAGCCGCGGAGGCCTTCGTGGCCCTCCGATGGCCTCAGCGGACCACCATCGGCCTCCGATGACGGCGTGCCATGTCTCCTCCCCTCCTTTCTCACTCTCTCTCTTTCCCTCTCCCTCCTTCGGTGTACCATTTTTCTTGGCTGAACCATCCCAATTTTCGACCGATCCAGCTCGATATGTGGTGTATCGACTGGTTTGGGCCGATATGGAATTTCATAATAATCATACACCTCGTTAATCTCCGTCTTTTCTCTAGCCAATAAGAATCCTACACTATACTTCACTCTACACCACTAGACCTAGAGAATTATCCAGAGACTTAATCCTAACCATTGGACTAAGAACTTTCATTTTGAACTTTAAAACTTAAGAAAACAAAACAAATGGACTCATAAATAATCTCCACCATCTAAACCAAGACATCACAGCAATCCTCTTCCTTACACCCAAGCTAATAAGATCAAACCACCTAGCAATGTAATCTTAGCCTTAGATTTAGGGCATTGTTACACTTTTTCAATCTTATCCATCAATACGTCTTTTCTTTAAATATCCCCTCATACCATGGTAGAAACTAGGAAGAAATTATTAAGCCTAGGAGAAACTCTAGCCAATTTGATCACCCTAAAAGAAACCTTGCTTCCTTCTTCTTCTTCATGCCATCTACCTCAAAGCCCCAAAACTTTGAACTCGACCCATACTAGCCTAGCTCTTCCAACCAAGCCAAGGAGGAAGAGCTCCTTCACTCTCCTTTGTGAGGGGCCTTTTTAGGCGTAGCATATCAAAGGGGATATGGAGAGGTAGTAGTCATTCAAGCAAGCATCAAGGCACTACACTCCTCCCCCCTTCTTTCCTTTTTATTTTTCTCTTTTTAATCTCTCTCATCCCCCCAAAATCCTATTAATTACTAGAAGTAGGTATCCTATTCTTGATATAGGACCTATTTTTTGGAGGGATAGTGGGCACGCATTTGGGCCTTTCCTCACCATTAACCTAGATTTGGATCCTTCAAGCCTTTTCTAACCATTATGTTTCTTGACTTACCTCATATGGCTAGGTGGCGACTTCCTGGCCTCCATGGGATAGCTTATGCCTCCAAGGATGAGGGAATATTTTTTTGGTTAATAAATATTAACCTTTTAATGGTGGTTGGTTAATTCTAAAGTTCATGATGTTGATGTCACTGTGTGGAATATATATTTTGGCTTATTATGGATGGTGAACAGATGGTGAAATTTATAGGTATTAATGCTATTATTTAAGCTCATATAAGGTGATCCTTGCCCCTTAGCCTTTTATGAGTCATACACCTCTCTTGCACATGTTTTTAAAAGTTTTACTATTCATTTTTTTATAAAGAGATCTGCTTCCTCACAAGTCACAACCACATCCAAACCTACTCCTATATATTTCTTGCTTTAGGAAACTATGGTAAAATATAGATTTTTCATAAACTATTATGACCCAAAACCTAAGTTTGCCAAGTCCAAATGTGAGAATAGTCAATGACTATATATTAATTGTCGATTGCACAATCAAATAACTTGTAAGCATGTCTTCAGATCATTTAATCATAAGATAAGTGGCAAATTGAATACACAACTAACATTTCCTCCATATTAAACTTTCTCATAATTACGGCCAACTATATTTACTACTCAAAACCTAGGACTATAGGAGTTTTGTCATGTTCATTACTTTAAATTAAGATTTTAAATCCCATAGGATGAAGGTGTACTAGTTTCTCCATAGAATGGGATACCATGCTGTCCCATCTCATCACGACAGCAGTTTCAATTATGCATCCCAATAGATATCCTTCATCTCTTTTCTCTTCTTTCCTTTCTTCCTTTTTTCTTTCTTTTTCTTTTATTCTTTTCTTTCTTTTCTTTTATCTTTCTTTCTTTCCTTTGCTTTTTCTTTCTTTTTCTTCTTCCTTCCCTTTTTTTTCATTTTTCTTCTATTTTTCTCTCACATTTTTCTTTTCTTCATCTTTCCTTCTTTCCTCTTTCTTCTTGTCTCCCCATGTGGATAGGTTTCAAAGTTCTGAACTCATCTCGATTCCGTTTTCTCACAGGAATGGAATGGGATGGCCAGGACACTACCTATCTTGTGGGGTTGTAAAAGCTATTTTAAACTACTAAATATGGCTCATTAGAGTTACAATCATAGGAGATTTATCATGTTCTATTACTTTAAACTACATAAAATATCTCATTAGAGCTACAACTATATCTGTTCTTATTATTGCATTCGAACACACTCTTTTTCCTCATGTACACCAAAAATAGCTCCATGTTCCCCTCCTAAAATAGTAGTGTCTCCATATGTACACTAAAAGTACTTCAAATTTGCTATTGGCCCTTAACAAATAGGTCCCTAAATTTGAAATGTAAGTTCGTGGTCGAGTTATGTAGCTTAGTAAGTAGCCAAACATATTAGTTTGGAATGGTAATAGTCAGAGTTTGCCGTACCGGGCCGAACCGCCCGGTACGGGGCGTACCGAGCCGGATCGGTCCCTTACCGGTCTGGTTCGGGCCTGTTTTTTTTAAAATGACCCCGAACCGTACTGAACTGCCCGGTTCGGTGTGGTTCGGACCCATACCGGGCGGTATAGCTTGGTTCGCCGTCGGTTCGGGGTGAACTGAATCGTACCGCCCAGGGGACCATTTCACATGGAGGAGGGGGGAGGGGGAAGGTGGGGGCCTTTTCACGTGGTTGGGGGAGGGAGGGGAGAGAGAAATAGGCGTGGCTCACTTCACATGGGGGGAGGGTCTGGTGCTTATTAAAGCACCAGGCCTTCAGTGTTCTTTGAGAGTTCTCAGAGAACACCCATGGCCGTGGGCAACTTAATCGTTGAGACCTCCAAAAAATTAGAAAAGAAGGTAAAATTTCGTGAAATTGGAGGAGTGATTTGAGAAGAGACTGATCTTTAACCGGAGGTAAGATAATCTGTTATTTTGTTAGTAAATATTTTTTTTTGTTTTTGTTGTTAGAAATAGGATAAAAATGAGGTAAAATAAAAATAGGAGAAAATCATGCCAGAATCTTATGATTTTGGTATGATTTAATTATATGTGATAGATCTTTGAAAGATCTACACGATGACATCAAAATTATTAATTTTCGTTAATTATATATTTTTTAAATATTTTTAAATATTTATTTAAAAATTTAAAAAAATTAAATTTTAGGAAAAAAATTAGAGTTTGGGAATCATGTTTAGAATGATTCAAGCTACTTAAATCTAATTTCAATTTTTTTTTCAAATATTTGAAATTAAAAAATTATTTTTTTAATTATTTAAATTAAAAAATTTAATTATAAAATAAAAAATATATAAAAATAATGTTATATTTTAGTTAATTTAAAAATATTATTTGAAGCATATAACATATTTATTTTGAATTTATAAGTTTTAAAATAATTATTAAAATTATTTTAAAATTATATATAATTATTTTAATTATCATTAAACTATCGTGTTTTGTTATACTTGCATATATTTTAATTATATATATATACTGCGGACGATCTTGCACGTGGAGTAGGATCCATGGATGTATCTGGATCATCCTCGCATTATGGATCCTATTATCCACAGCCATCTTATGATCCATATGCATATGGTGCATCCGAGGCATCATCTTCTAGTGGTTACTACCCTATGCAGCCTGGAGCATCTTATGGATCAGATTTTGCTACTGACATATTTGGATGGACTCCTCCACAATCGTACCATCATCTCGAGGATACTTCTCAAAGTCAGAATTTTAGCGAGAGGTCTGAGATGTCTTACAATCCAGAGAGGATGCCTTATGGGATGATGAATATTCGAGAGTACGATGTAACTTGGCTAGAGGGTTGGACTGATATCCCTTCAGACTATGTTGATGATCCAGACATCTACGAGCGTCACAGATACTCGACAAGAAATTAAATACAGAGTACATCTTAAAGTTCGTATATCAGTTATTGCGCTTTGTACTTAAATATTTAGATATATTTTAATACGTATTTTATATATTTTTTCTTTAGTTTTAAGATGACATAGTTGAAATATAATGTAAATAAATATATGTTTGAAATTTTGGATCAAGAGTCTTTGTACCACAACCTAACTCCAAATTGAACCCAAATATGTCAATAATATGCAATATAATGCCACATTGAGGTTGTATTTATCAATTATTAACTTCAAAAATCCAAAAAAAAAATTAAAAATCGAAAAAATATTATGTACCGGTACCGTACCGGTACGCTCAAGCATACCGTGTGTCGGTATGGTATGGTACCGGTACCGTACCGTACCGGTCCGGCACCGGCACGCCGTCCGGTACCGGTACAGCAAACCTTGGTAATAGTACATATTGTAGTGAGCCAAAAAGTATCGAATCTTGGAGAGGGAGAGCGAGGAGAGGGAGGAAAAGCGCGAGAGGAGGGAGGGAGGGAAAGGGTTGGAGGGGGAGAGAGGGGATCATAGTTCACCATACTGCCTGATTCGGGGCATACTAAGCCAAATCGAGGGGGGAACCGGGACAATTCTCCCTTTTGATTAAAAATGGGGGTTGAACGCTTTGAATTAAATGGTTTGGAGATGTACCAAGGCTGGGCAGTACGTCTCAGTTTAGCGTTGTTTCATCCTCTCTTAAGTGATTGAGGCGGGTGAGAAGGCCTCCCTCACCTTGTTAGCCTCTCCCTCACTTTTTAAAAAAAATATAGAAAAGGATTGGATTTGCACAGATCTATGTCGAATCAGAGGTAGAATCAAGTAATGCCACTTTCCTCCTTCCTCCTTTTTTTTAAGGTTGGAATGCAATAAAATGAGAAAGTAAGAGAAGATCATGCCAAAATTTTTGATTTTGACATGATTTCATAACATGCTGTAGATTTATCTATTCAATATCGCCAAAATCATGATTTTTCATTAGCTCTATAATTTTTCAAATGAAAAATATATTTTCATATAAAAAATTAATGATAAAAAAATAATAAAAAAAGGGTAAAATCAGTAACATGTTAAGGGTGTGTAGGCTATGCTCTATCAAATTCGGTATTAGCTTATTTAAGTTTGGGCATGATTATGCATGTAGAAGTATAGATCCAAATTTGAATAAATTCGAAAAATAATTGATCTTTTGTGAAAATATTTATCCAATTTCAAATTAATTTTTTTGAATATTTTATATTTAATTTTTCTAAATTAAAATATATTTTAAATATACAAATAATATAAAATTATGAAAATTAGTTATTATGTATGGATAATTTAGATGTATTTCTTGAAGTAGAAAACTGATTGTTTTCATTATAGTAAAATTTCACTATTTTTTGGATAATTAATTAAATATTGATAAATAAGATAAAAATATATCTAGCATCTTTGGTAGGATTTTACATTATTTTGGATTATCATAAATTTTCTAAATATTTTCTAATTAAATATCAATTTATTATATAAAAATTAATCAAAAAAATTAACAAAATCTAAAATTACTAAAAATCTGTATTATATATAGATAATGTAAAAGTATTTTTTGTTTAATTTGATGATTTTTTAATTACAATATGATTTCACTAATTTTCAAATCATTAATTAGGTAATTAGCAATTGATGTAAAATATTTGATATGTCTTTCGTAAACTTGTAGTATTGGTTTCAACAAGGAAGAAGCCAGAGCATGATATTGGTTAGGATTATGGGATCATGCTCTGAAGTCTGCACCATTGGTGGTGTAAGTGGTATGACATAGAGTTCAAAAGAGAAGGGATAACTTGGTTGAAGTGGCATCTAGCTAATGATTGCCTTGACATGTCTATTTGCTAAAAATATTCATAAAAGATCTGTCAGTTTATGAAGAAGCACTTCACTAATTTCAAGGCGACCAAGTGGATAGCAATTGAGAAAAGGGTAATGGTGGAGCATCAAGCAGCATAGCCTTTGTCATATCACACTAGGGATCCAAAGAGCTCTAAGAAGTTTGTACCAAATGATGAGGAGTCACAGATTCAGGCTGCCATCCAAGCAAGCCTGCATGACCAGTGATAGATCGATGAGATTTTCATGCATAGGGCTCAATTTGGATGCTCATAGTATGAGTCAAGCACTAAATCTAGGGTTGACAAGGCAGATCCAAACTTCTGGAGGATCTCCTTGGTCAAGGAGGTTGTTAGCATAGGTGGCAACCATATAACCTCTATATTGGGGCCTTTGGCAACAAGAAAGGGGAAAAAGTCTGGAGAGATACCGACAAATGCTGCCATTCATGATGTAGATCCAGTGACCTTTCCAAGTAGAGATTTGAAGTGGTAGAGGATTGATTCTATGCTAGTCAAGAATAAGGACATGTGGAGAGTCATTGCATCTTGATTCCATTTCAGGGCTAAAGGACATGCAGATCCTATAGGATTGAAGCATATATATATATATATATATATATATATATATATATATATATATATATATATATATATATATATGTACGTACGTACGTATGTATGTATAGTAAGCTCCTAGACAACAATGAGGAGTCAGAGAAGTGGACAGGCTCCAACCAGAGCAAGTGGGACACTTATTTTGATTCTTATATGTGATAATTAGACAGGTCCGAACAAATAGAGCATCATAAATTTTTTGACATACTGCGATATGAAGATATTCTTTCATAGGTCAATAAGTGCTTTGGATTAGGTGCACGATGCTCATTACATTCTTAGATTGATGAAGGAGGTTATAAACTATGTAGGAGAGGAGAATGTCGTGCAGGTAGTCACAGACAATAGGCCATAATATAGGGCCACTGAGGAGATTTTGATGCAATATGGTAGTAGGGGTGGCAGTTGGGTCAAATTGGGTTGGATATGGGTTGGATTGGATTCGGATCGGGTAAAAAATTCATCAATCCGAACACCACCTATTTGTTAAATGGGTTAAGTGGATCTTTAATAAAGGAAATGGATTTAAATATATTAAATAGGTTAAGGGGGTCGGGTTAAACATGACAAAATGAGTTAAGCAGGTTTTAAATGAGTCAAAATGGATCAAGCAGGTCCAAAGTCTAAACCTGAATCTGACTCGTTTAATTAATAGATCTAGATGGGTTGACTTGTTTATGACCCAAATCTTTTATGTCAAACTCTAACTTACTTAAAGCGGGCTGTTTGCAGATTGGGTTGATGGGTTGAGCCATAAATTGCCACACCTATGTTGTGGCCACATATTTTCTGAACTCCATATATTGTGCACTTCATTGATCTTATGTTAATGGACATTGGAAAGATTGGTAGAGTGAAGTAGGTCATAAAGATAGCTCGATCTATTAGTAGATTCATATACAGCTAGACATGGATGTTAGCTCTGGCAAGTAAATAAGGGTGAGAGTTAATTTGGATCTATATCACGATATGCATTATCATACCCGAACTTAAATAAATTTGTACTAAATTTTGGTAGAGAACAACAACAAACCCCTAATCATGCTATTAATTTTACAGAATTTTTTTTTACACTTATTTTTAAAATTTTTAGTTTAAAAATCTATTTTAAATCTAAAAATTATAGAATTAATTAAAAACTATCATTTTGGTGGCATTCTATAAATCCACAACATATCATGAGATCTTGCCAAAATCAAAAAATTTGGCGTGACCTCCACCTATTTTCCCATTTTATTGCCCATTTTCAGCCTCTAAACCAAAAAACATGAAATGAGGAGGAGAGGTTCATTACCTAATTTTAGCTTCGATTTGGTTCAAAAAGTGCAAAATCCAGATTTTCCTATTTTTATTTTTATTTTTTAAAACTCAGAGAGAGAGAGAGAGAGAGAGAGAGAGAGAGAGAGAGAGAGGGAGAGAGGGAGAGAGAGGGGTTGAGAATGCACAAGATGCCTTCTTAGCCTCCCTGTATTATTGAAGTGTAAGGGGGCATGGAGCCCCGAACTGGTGTGAACCAGATGGTTTGTGCCGGTACCGCTCTAAACCACTCGGTTTGGAGTGATTCTGCATGACATGTTGTCTTGTTATTATTCTTATAATGTTTTTGTACATGTTCATATGTGGATTATGTAATGCAGCTTGAGATATAGGCACCAGAATAGGGTGGGATTGACAATGAGATTAGAAGAGGAGATGCTAGAACGTTTTATTGCTCAGATTTTAAACTATTGCTGGATGTTGAATTAACAATGCATTGTGGAACAAGTTTGACATGGTACTTAAGCTAGCCATATTCTAAGACATTCAGCGAATATGCTGCGTCTCTTTTGTGGTGCCTTGCTAGTTGCATTTGTCACCTAATAATTATTTATAATTCCCTGCCCCAATGTGGAATGTGGCATTTAGCTGCTCATGTTTCATTACCAAATATAAAAACTAAAACAAGTCAGAAGGCTGTAAACATGGAACGCTATACTTCTCTCTTTAGTTTGAGTAACCCAACACTGTTCCTGCTTTATCCATGGTTTCCTTGTTGTATGAATATCAATAATGATGGAAAATTTTAATGAAATGGAACCTCTTAACTAAAATAAAATATTTTTTTGTCTTTATAGAGCATAAATATAAACTGTCACTTGATTTATTTATTTATATGTTTTTTGGTACAGTGTCAGTTGATTTATTAAAAAGCTAACATAGCTGCTTGTTTTGAGAGAATGAAGAGGGTCATTTGGTCATAGAATAATGATTAATATGAATTGTGATTGAATTGCTTTATACTGCTAGCGTGGCATTACTTTTGGATCATTAATGATCAGACATTTGTGCTCACTGTTTAATTGAAAGTTCTTGATATCTGTTTTTCACCTTGTCTTTTTAATCCATCATGCTGTTTGTTAGGGATGAAGCACTTTTTGAATCATATGATTTTCTTTAAGTAAATTTGCAGACAAAGGTAATGCATTTTCTATGTTTGTAATTTGAGGTTTATAATATTTATATTCTCTTCTTTGTTTGAGGAGTGTATTGGCAAACAAGATCGGGAAGAAGTGGGTCAAAATAGTGATATTATTATTATTATTTTTTATTATACGTTTTTTGCCTTTAATCTTGTAGGGTTGGCACATGGATGTATGCTTCATCGTGCTTCCAAAGTTAGTGGAAAATCTACTACCAAGGGCCCTTTCTCGAAAGCTTCAACTTTGATGAAGCCTACTGCAAGTCAATTGGCCAAGCAAAACCAACCACGTGAAGTGAAGAATGCCTGCCGGTGTGTCCCCTGGTGATATTTATGCCTCATATTTATAGTAGTTACTCTCTTTACATAATTCAAAACTGACTGTAATCATCATGTTCTTTGTATTGTTTTGAAACCTAAATTTTTATGATTACTTCTGTTGCTTCATTTTTGTTGTTTAAAAATTTTGGTGTTTTCCCCATAGGTTCAATTATCTTCTCGCATTTTCTCATGTTCATTGAATGTTGTATCTGATCAATTTTCTCCAACAATTCTTATATTGGTTGTTTTTGAGGACTATAATTTTATGTACATGATCTTCTTTCTCTGTCTATTTATCATAGGCATTTAATTATTTGTTGAAAGAAATTGTTGACTTAGGTTCCTTTTCTCTTATCAGGTCTCATAAACCAGCAGCAGTCAAAAGTAACAGGAATTTTGAAGATTCAAGCAGTTATCTGCATCAAGCTGCCAAAAGGCAAAGACTAGAGAGAGGTCATTTATGCAAGGTGTTGCATTAATTTTGTTCTCTAATAATGCATATATGCATGCGTACACTTGTTTTGAATCAGATTATAACATATTGTTACACCATGATATCAATAGCTTGCTGGTGCTGTACTGTTTATTAGTGTTATCATTGTTTTAAGTATATGATATGTTTGGATCTTTTATAATGTATAAGGATATGCGTGTAAGTTTTAAGTTCAATTAGCTTATCTACTACAGTATCTAATCACAATCTCAACTTTTGAAGCCCATAAACCTGTGACCTTTGCTTGTGATTTCATTTGTGTAATGTATGATATTTGAATTTCTTGATGACAAGTATTTTGGGAGTGGTAAGATCATCATAGTTCATTGGACCAAGTTATCATGGCCTGAACGTAAGTAGCTGCCTGCGGAGAATTTAATAGATTAATTTGGTAGTATCATAGATGGACTAAAATCATGGAACACCTAAATGAAATGCATTACTCAGAGTCCTCGAATTGTAGTTGTGCTGGGCTTATGCTAGAAAGGGATGGAGACTTTAGAGGAATTATGTGGCTGATTTTTAAATAATTTGGAAGTCCAAATGGACCCAAGGTAAGCAGTAATTGCCTAATACTAGAAAAATAGCTGATAATAATTGATTTTGATAATTCAACTTTAGAAAAGATCCATTCTGATTTTTAGATCAAATAAAATAAAATTGTTGAATGATGTGTTCCGAAAAAAGATCATGATCAAACAATGGAAAATTGTCAAATGCTGAAATTCTAATCAATGGACAAACATAGAGATCCACGATGCTAAAAAGAAATAAAAACAGAGATGGTTCCTAAGAAAACTAAAACCATAATAGCATTGGTCTTATGGATATTCTTGTGGTCAAATGTATCAGTCCTGGTGCTTTACATGCACTAAATGAAACTAAAATTTACACAGATATCTACAATTACATCAACATAACTTGCCTCTTCAAACTTTTAAAATAAAGGACCTGATGTCCTTTCTTTCTCACCTCTTCAAACTTTTCTCCTTTTCATTCTTTTCTTCCCCTACCATTCCTCCGTTTCGTCCTTCCATTTCAATTTTCATCGCTCTTCCTTTCCCTCTCTTCTCTTTTCTTCCTAGACCCAACCAGCTTTCTCCTATAGAAAGTCAGTGTCCTTCCTTAATCATGCTTCTTCCATTCTTTTCCTCTTCCATTATATGGGATAGCCTGTTTTTATCATTTGTGCCGAGAAAGTTTTATTCTTCACCAGACATTTAGTTGCTACTGGAAATCCAATAAAGAAGAAGCAAAAAACTTCAATAAACTCCTTAGAAACAATTGACCCCATGTAAATATTGTGGTACATCAACAATGTGCGAGATAGTTATCCCTATGCTATTGTAGTTTATGTTGTTGGTGAAAAGTTTCTTTTCTTTTTTTTTTTTTTTGGGGTTGTTTAGCTATCTTCTGTTTCCTTGGTTTCCTGTCATTCTGCAATGAAAGTGGAGAGACTGCCTAGAGACATTAAGAAGTTAGATGGAAGTCGAGCGAGAGGAACTGGAATTACATCAAAAAAGGAAAATAGCTGCACTGACAAAGGATGATGCAATTATGGATAATCAATGGTGAAGAATAATTTGTAAATCTCACAATGTATGTTTTTCAGCATTAATGGTTTTGGTTGTCATTTCATATATTATACATTGTAAAATAATGACAACCACCTCATTTTTATCCACCATAAAATAATAAGTACCAGCCTAACATGCATAACAGCACAAGTACTTCATTCGCATTCTATGACCAATCTAACACTTAAATGTAAATGTTTGACTTTATGATCCTCAGGACATGATTACTTGCTCAAGATTGCAAAAGATTATATTCTGAAGTGCTAGTGAAGAACAAGCTTGTATAGTCCTACAACCCACCAGCCACACCTGACCCCACCCTTGACTGCTCCTCTCTCTCTATCTATTTTTGTGTGCATGGGCACTCATGTAGTGGGGGAAGGGGCAAGGTTTATAAATCAGGAGACATCTGCCACTCAGTAGGCAACCATTACTGAAATGAACAAAGAATAAAATCTATTAATTGAAAAAAACCTATTTAAGGAAATAAAAAGGTGATTGAAAAATATCAGCAGATATGTATATATATCATATCTGCCATTATCTTGGAATTTATCATTTTATATTGGCTGAGAGAACAGGGCCAGGAATTTTTCATATCTGTATTGGGGGTTGTCCAATACTGATGCATACCGAGATGTTGGTTGATATAATAGTCTTCTTTACTTTTGTCTGATCCTACTCTAGCCTCTGGATAACCTTCAAATTGCATGTGCTTGAGAATATGTGCCAAAATCATCCCAAGACTGGTGAAGCCCATTTGGTTTGGCCACGTCCTCCACAAATGCAACAAGAAGTCCATAATCAATCCTTTTTTCCCATGTCTATGAAATTGTAATGTCTAATAGTGGGTGCTTTAGGAGGTATCTCTATGGTCTTTAGTAAATTGACTAAATTCTTTTTTCTTCTTTCATCTAAAGTACAGGTATAATTTTATTTCATTCTTGCTCACTTTTCTTTTGTGGAGAAGTGCAAGATTTGCTTTCTGCTGCTTATGTTCTTGACCAAATTTTCATATTCAATTGAAAATTTGTTCGTCCATGTGGTTTTGACTTTGTTCCATGCTCCATATAAGAACTGGTGAATATTGCTTGAAACTGTAATGTATATAATTAATTTGCTAGCTACCACTAAGATCATGTTTATTTTTCATCTTATGCAATGCAGATAGTTGGTGCAATGCCACAACTTGATTTGATTCACAAAGTTCCAAAAAAGGTAATCCTTCTTGTCAGCACAAATCTCTAGTCCTTGGGGTAAAAGGTAATCTCCTGCAGTATATATTTGAAATTTTATCCAAAGTTCTTTTTGGAGTTTTATATGAAATAAGGATAAATTTTTTTTGGAGTTTTATATGAAATACATAGAATACCTAAAGAATAATAAATAACCTTTTCATCTGAAGTTTTCTTCCTTGCTTAAGTGTTTCGTTACTTCAAGGAGGAATAATCCTTCTTCATCCCAGGGTCATGCCTTTTCCTAGATTTTATCTAGTCTTGTCTTATTGATATCTGAACTCAAAATTATTTCAGTAGTTTTATATGAAGCTTGATTGCTATGATCCTTTCATGCATTTTGTTTTCCAGCTAATCATGGGATTTTTTTGAGCAATGCAGAAAACTGGGCCTGCTGTTTGCAATACTGGGCTTCCTAGGTTGAAACTTACAATTCCAAAAGAACCCAAACTGGAAACTGCACGAAGGGCTCTTAACTTTAGGGCTCAAAGAGTAAGGTAAACCTGCTTAACATGTATTCATGCAACTCACCAACAAAGGTGCAGAATTTTGTCTTGAAAACCATACAATCATCACATGCTATCGAGAATACAGGCCGAGCAATGCTAAACATTTACAAGAAGGGATGGTACCAACCACATCTGCCTTCAAAGAACGCCCTTTAAACCAAAAAGTTGGTAGTATAAATCCTTAAGCAGTTTGATAATAATGTGATTTAGATTCTCTGAACATGTAGGTCATGGTTATTCCTTTGGGTATGCAGATTCTTGAGGCTCCTTCAGTGTCCCTTGCTCAGAAGAGTACCCCACGGTTACCCAGTTTTAAAGTAGGTCTGCAAATTCTCTCATTCTGTCTAATGGATATAGGTCTACTGTATGTCTTAGGGCTCCTTAAGGAATGAAGGAATATTCAAATTTTCAACAGCTGATTTTTATGTTCCTTTCTTGCTCCATTGTCTTTTAGGAGTTCAACTTGAAAACTCGCAACAAGACTACTCAACATTGCTCGGCTACATCATCATCAACGGTACAATGCAGCAACACTGATCATGCATCTCTAATGCATTATTATACCCTTATAAATTGCAGTCTTAGAAAACACTTTTCCTATTCTAGTATTGAAGCCTGTGATTCAGTTAATAGATTTGTTCAGACAATTATGTAGCTTGCAAAATCTATTCTTCAATCTCAATATGTGATGCTTAATGTATAATACAGGTTTCAGACAGTCATATTCCTTCTGCAGTAAAGGGTAACGTGACAGGATCCAAAAGGACAGAACTTCAGGATTCTGGTGCTCCAAAGCTACCAAAGTAAGCCAAAAGTGTAGTCATGCCAATGTGCTTGAGTGTCTTCCTGTGAGCATTCAAATTTTTTTCGAATTGTGTAGAATCACCATAATGGTTTCACTTCCCGCTTTTAATCTGGGAACCGTTGCCTCTTGCACTATCAATTCTGCTTGCTGTAATCTTAGGCAGATCTACATCTAAGCATAAACCATAAAATTGATTCTTTGTCCATTTATTTGTTGTTGGTTGCCAACTTATTTACTTTATGCTTCACACTGAATGGGAGGGGAGAAAGGTGGAGACAATGAGTTTGTGTGATCATCAGAGTCTTCGAAGGAGGTTGATACTTGGAGAGTTAGATGAGAAAACTTGCTTGAACTTCTCTGAGTGAATGAAGGGAAAGAGAAGTATGTATCTTACTTTCTTTCCCTAGCGTAAGAACAGAAGTATATATCTAAAGTGAGCATGGCTAAGATGATTGGATTATAACAGATTAGTAGTCTTTAATGTGCCTATACAGATCTAATGCAAGCATTGTTCACTCCTATATTAACAAATTTGTTTACTGTTCTAGGGTCAGTGTCCTATCATCTACCAGTGAATGAAACTCAGATCATTCAGTGCAAGTGCAGCAAGTTATCAAGGGAGAGAAAGCATCAGATGATGTTAATTGATATCATATTATATAAGTATCCATTAGGATATTCACTGCCATGATGATGGTTTGACCCTTAACTGGATTTAATAGTCGGTACAAAGCCAATCAGAAAACACCAAAATAAACCCTTCAATAAAGCATGTAAAAGTAGGGATAAAACCTAAAAATTCAGATAGAATGTTTAAATCGCAACACTTCCCCCGAAGATGATTCTTTTTGTTTCCTCATCATGTTACTAGGGCAAATGTGTGGTCGTTCAAGCAAGTGTATCTCATATGTTTGTTCATTGAAAGCGAAAAAGAAAAAGCTTTTACGTCAAATGGAAATTGTCGATTGATCAAAGATTTGTCTTAAAAAAGTACTTTTGGTTTATACTCCTGATTTTTTTGTTTTTGGTTCCATTTCACCTATTAGTGATGATGAGAAGGCAAAGGACAGCAGAAACATGTCTTGCATATTCAAAGCTAGACTGTGGAGTAAGAAGGTAACTTCGGTAATTACTGTTTAAAGCCATTACTTATTTTCTACTTCAAGTTCATTGGAAATTTGAGCCATGTTGAGTGTTTTTAGTGGCATGATGTTGTAGCATCCATCCATTAAAATTTTATTTTTCTCTACGAGCTAACAGAAAGGTTCTAGGATTCTGCTATATTTATGTCTTTATGCCTACATGGATAAGAAAAATTCAGGGGAAAACATGTCTCTCATCATGTGAAGGCTCTTATGCAGTGTCTTCGTTGTGCATCTAAGATCACATCTTTAACTTTTTGGATAGATTTTTGCTTACAAAGGAGGTTTTGGCATCTTCCAAAGTACCAAGCAGGAAATAACAGTACCTAAGGTTTTAAATGTTTTGACATTAAATGGTCTAAGGAACAACTGTAATTTCTGTTTGTTTGGACATATATTTATCCTTTTTTACTTCTTTGTAGGACTTCAACTTGTCAACCACCAAAAGTTGTCAGCAGACTGCATTGACGGAACTTTTCAACATGGTAGATTTAAACACCATAATTTATGATTTTACTGTAAAAAAATTTGGGTCACAATGAAGTCATTTGTTATCCTTGAGTATAATTATTGACGATCCAGAACCTTTTTTCTGGCACAATCACGTTATAGTATATTTAAATCTTGTGGTAGAATGATATTTTGTGTATGTATCCTTTTGCTTATTTTGTTCCAATGCTAGCTCTCTTTAGCTTCGGAAGAACAGAAGACTACTGCTTCTCAGACAAGGTGTCAACTGCCCACTTATGTGGCTGCTGAGGTTTCCATTTTTCTCCTTCAGTTAATATTATTTTTTTCACTTCTTTTCAAATGTATTCACTAGTTCTTGCAACGTTGCAAGGTTTTGAAAGAGAATTCAAGCACTACTGTACAAAAATAAAAATGGTAAGCTACTTTATAAGGAGAAACCTGTGCACTCTTTGTCACCTGTGATTGCCTTTAGTTTCTTTTTGGAGGTGAACACATTTTCTTAACATTTTTTTGCATCATATGTTCTTTGGCATAAATATTATAACTCTTATTTGCAGAGGATTCATGTGGCCAAGTAAAAATTGCAAATACTTGGAGAAGGTAGATTACATTTGAATATGACAATGAGATATGACTTTAAATCATAGTCATATGTGTTCAGGTAAATACCCATCTATTGTAACCTGTCCTCATATGCCTTCCTTGCAGCTCCAACATTTTCCATTTTCATCTAGTTCTTTTTAATTGTTATATTTTCCTTGCACTCATGAGAATTAGCATCCATTCGAGAATCCTAGACGGCTAAGAGTATATACTTCGCTTGTTCCCCATTCTCATGGGAGTCATTGTGTTCATGTTTGAGTAATTGTGTTCATGTTTCAAGTAAAATCCTTGCTTCTTATCTTTCAATGCACCATATAGGGGGTGGTACTGCAATGGTTTACTTAAAACATCTTGTATTATTTTCTTGGGTGCTCAGACATATTTGTTGCAGTTCATAGTTCAGCCATGTCAGTTTTTTCCTAGATATTTTTGATATTTAAGTTTCCACCTCTGTACTTGGGACAGTCTTGAACTGTGCAACTCCAAGCTGAATTTTATGGCTTAATTAAAGGGAGACACAGCTGCAAACAAACGTGTTTCACTTGTTACCTTATTATCTATAGACTTCTATTAGCTAGCTACTGCAAGCTTGTTACGTTCACACAATCTTAGTCAGTATTTCCTTTTATTTGTTTTCATTAGCAGCTGTGAATTACCACTGTAGTAGACAGAGCCAAAAAATAATTTTCCTGTTTGTAAATTGCTGCAGGTGCCTATTTATGTTGATTGGGAAGGACTTTCTTTTTGGATGGTACAGTGTCATTTTTTTTAGCCATCTTTCATGATGATCAAGTGACAGGAATTGTTCAAGAAGATATAGATCAATTTTCCCTTCTAAACAGGTGGTATATGGCAGTTTGCATTCATGGAGCAAACAGCTTGCATCACTAGTGCGCCATGGATCTTAGCTTAGGCTGTCTCATCAGTTCTCTGTAAGTTGAGGGATTGCTGCTAGGACGTGAAAATTACCATCCAGCAATTAGAGGTGCTGGAGATTTAAAGATGTATTTGTTACTGTAAAGTTGAGCTGTGAGCAATTAATGGCTCAATAAAAATGACAGTCCAGAATTGTACAGCCTTACACATGAGTATAATTTTTTAAAAAAAATTAATAAATCTAAGTATGCAGAAATCATTTACATGAAAAAAAGTACTATGCATAGATTGCACAAGAAAATATCTTATGTTACAGTTTTACACTTGGAATTGTAAGGTATGTCTGTTACTCAAAGTTGTACTAAGATATAATTTTGATATATTATAATATTTGCTATACAATTTCATCTATGATTTTTTTGCTGCTACTATTGCTGAAGTTTGAACAAGCTTTCTAGTCGGAAGCTTTATTATGAGTAAAAATTAAATTAATGGTTCAAAGAGCAATGATGAACTAGGTACTGTTTTAGTGCTCTCTCCAAATGGAAATGGTTTTGGATTAAAGTTCGGAGTGTTTCCAGTGCTTTTGAACCTAGATGATTTCTAAATCTGATGGATATGTAGGGTTCTCCCTTCCCTCCAAGTGGAGATGGTTTAGGGTTCAAAATTTGGAAAGTGTTTCCAGAGTTTTCTACTTAAATTATTTTTGGATTCGATGGGTATGTAGGGTTCTCTCTCTCATGCAAAACAAAATGGGAGGGGCTAGTGGTTCAATTGTTCATGCAGTATATTTGGAAGGATGGATGATGTGATAGGTCTTATGGCGCTAAAGAGCAACTTTGGAATAGCCAATTAGTACATAATGGTAGTCGGGATGGTTGGGTGGTTGGAAGAATACCTAGAGCTGGTCTAGGTTAATATATAAGTGGAGGAGAAAGGATGAAGGTCTAGGATTTTAGTGTGAATTTTGATAATTTTTCTTAGGTTTCTAATTTTTCTTAATTTCTTCCATGATTTATGGTTGGAATGAGGGTATTTATAAAGAGTGGTGGTCAAAGAAGTAGGATTTATAGAGAGATCGGAAATCTCTAAATCTAAGGGTTGATATTATATGCTAGATGATTTATTCTATTAACCAGGATGTGAGAGAGAGGATTAATGATGTGTCTAGGTTTGAGGGCAAGAATTGAGCATAAGTATGTTTCTTGTAGTTTTTGAGAGTTCAAGGTCTATGATAAAAGATCTTAGTTTGAGAGCTAAGAATAAAGCTCTTTAAATTCAGTAGTTAAGATTAGTAAGAGAGGAGATTTTCATTTACTAATAAGACAAAAGGGGATTAAGAAAGTATAGGCTAGAATTTAAGGAGGGTATGTTTTTTAGATTATGTTTCTTTTGGATGGTCAAGATGAAGTGAAAGGATAAAGAGAAGAGACAAAAAGAGAGATTAATTTTCAAAGACGAAAAGGAGGGCTAAATGCAAAAGGAGGTTAGGTTAATTCCATCCTCTTGGATTCATGATATGGAGGAGGCATGGAAGGATAAGATTTTATGAGAAGTGAAAAGTGATTTTGTGGATGAGGATGAAGTGGCATAGATATGATCTAGAGTAGATCTAAGTAGAGTCTTAAGGCTTAAATTGGTCATTCAAGAGCGATGTGAGGGTGAGACAAAGACACCAACATTAAATCAATGCATGTCATGGATTTGTTATAAAGAAATAAGGAGTTTGTAATGGAGAGTTATCTCCACTGGCCATATTTGAAGTTGGGATCCAGTGCAAGAGTAGTTGTATGGGAAAGTGGCACCTAAGGGGACACATGGCTTATGGAGAGAGGGTGAGGAACTAAGTTATTGAAAATTATGACAAAAAATAATATGTAAGGAACTAGAGTGTCACTTGATCCATATAAAGATATAAGTGGTCTCAAGATAAATGTTGATGGAGGCTGAATAGGTATATATGGCAAGATGAATACCCCATATGTTGGAATATCTTTATGTTGTGCACCTATAATAAAAGAAAGGGGTTGAGGATATTAAGGATAATTTTGGTGTAGCTATGAAAATTAGTTTTAGCATAAGTCTATATTATGTTTGATCCGATTTAGATGCAAATGTAGATTTTTAGGTCTTCGGTGTTCATGTATCATGTTTGGCATCAGGGTTAGGATTTTTGGATTTGGATTAGGCGAGGGTCTGCAAGATAGGAGTAGGATCAAATTGAATTATGTATGATCAGATAAGATTTGGTGGGATAGGATATTTAGGCTTAGGTTGGATTGAGCGGGATCAACAATGGCCAGATTAGGTAGGACGAGTCAGATAGGATATGATTAGACATAATCGAGTAAGATTGTATGGCAAGGTTTAGATTGGATTGGGTAAAATTGGGTAATAATCAAGTCGCTGGATGCAATCAAGCATGGAAGTTATTTTACCTTGCTACATTTACAGTATGCTCCTTGATAGAGCTCAGAAGTGAGGGAAAAACGCAAAGTCATGGAGTGGGTGAATGCCTAAGCAGAGAATGACGGCACTTGGTTGAAGAGGTTGTGGAAGCGGCAATCACTTATGTTAGGTTGTCTTGATTGTCATATTTTGAAAAGTGCATGGTACCATGATGAGAATACTGATGCAAATATATATTGTGTTCAAAGGTATCTGTATTACCTTGTATGATAGCCAAAGTACCTTTGGTCAATGTTATATATGTACACTCAGTTAAATTGCACTAAGACTATGGTGAGCACTAATATTTTGTCTGCATTGGCCTAGAGCTTGACTTGCGGGATAAGAAGATTGTTGGCAATTACTGTATAGCCAATCCCAGAGGGATGCTCATTGATATTTAGCAAGGGTTCCCTATGACTTGGAACTCACATTGCATAATTGCATTACAGTAGCTGGCTTGGCTTCAATCATTTGGTATGGAGCTTGCTCCTCCAGTGCAGGCTACTTTAGCTTTTACCCCATAATGCATGTTGCATTTCAAATCAATCGAAACAGAGATTCCCCATTAATACTTGACCGCGTCACAAAATACTGATGGGCTAAAATAAGAAAACTTCTGGTTTAAACCATATTTTCAGTGTAGACTCTGTTCTCTATATGTGATATAGCCTTTGCATGTCCCTGATCTTTGTGGGTTGGTGTGGCTTATGTACACACTTTCATAGCCAGATTATATAGAACAGAAGTAGCTTGCATTTAGTAGCTACTGGGATATGCATGAATTATATTGAACTAGCTAGATAAGCACGCTCAACATGGTGTCTGCCACCCAGCCTGGAGAGATAGCTCCTGTGTCTGGGTGTGTATGTGTGCGTGTGTATGTAGATCCTGCCAAGACAACCAGATTGAGTAATTCCAGCTACTCCACCAACTCTTCTTGTCTTCACTAACTTCCCATATACCAGCTCTCCGTTTATCCAAGCAATTTGCCATCCCCATCCCATACACTCCACCACATCACATAAATGCTGGCCTCAGGACCACCTCGCAGAGCCGAGTGGACCCGCAGGAAGCCATCTCAGAGGCATGGGAAGAGACTTCTCTGCTCAACAACTTTAAATGGGTTTATTCATGGGGTATTCAAGGCACTCACGAGATAGTACACACATTCAAACACTACACCTAACATAACACAACAGACGCCAAATAGCTGCTTCAAGTTTCCAAGGCTGTCCATCTGAGATCTTAACAAGTTTTAAAGTTCAGACCCCATCCTCATGAAGGATGTATGTGTTTCCACAGTTACCACCAAAACAACAAAAATGCACTGGGACCATCTTTTTCCCTTCAGTGACAAAAACTTTCATCCACTGTCAAAGAGTATTCTTCGATATGACCTCGCCAAATCTTAGAAACCACTGCCCATCTGATGAGCTGTTGTCGTCGTGGTTCCTTTTAATCTTTACATCTGGACCAGCAGCTAGATAGTGTGCGTAGTCCATTGGCTTTTGTGGCACCAAGCCAGGCTTCAAGCTCGGCACAGGCAGCAAAGAAACCAGCACTCGGGCGACCTCATGCATGGTAGGCCTATCGGATGGATGCCTCTTTGTGCACAGCAATGCGAGCTGGAATGCCTTTTTGACAAGCCCCATATCCATGCAGGTGACCGACACTTCCGAATCCACCGCCTCCATCACTGTGTTGTCATCTGCCTTTGAGAGTATCTGAATGTCAGAAACAGCAAATAAATGAGTAGCTTCTTAGATCAATGGCACTGTTATCTAATTAAAACAATATGAAGATGGTTCAGGTGTAAATCTGGATAATTGACCAGTTGGTGCAAGTTAGAATCATTATCAACAGCCTTCTTCCCAGTGAGTAGCTCCAAAAGAACAATGCCGAAGCTATAAACATCAGATTTCTCATTCAGCCTGGAGGTGCGAGCATACTCCGGATCAATGTAGCCAATAGTGCCCAGCACATATGTTGATGCATGAGTTTTGGCAGCTGGGATGCATTTGGCTATGCCAAAATCTGAGAGGTGTGCCTCAAAGTTCTCATCAAGAAGGATGTTGGAGGACTTCACATCTCGATGAATGATTCTGGGGTTACAGTCATGGTGAAGATAGGCTAGGCCCTGGGCAGCACCAACTGCTATTTTAAGCCGTGTGTCCCAGTCAAGCTTCACTTTTTTCGATGGGCCTGAATAAACAAAAGTAATTAATGATGTATAAAGCATGAAAGCAGATGAGAATAATAAGGAAACTAGATGTCCAAACCATGGAGAAGATCCCATAATGAGCCATTTTCCATGTAATCATAGAACAGAAGGTTTCCATGTGGGGAAAGTGAGTAGCCATGCAAGCTGACAAGATTTCTGTGTCTTATGCTTCCAATGGTTTCCAGTTCAGTCTCGAATTCATGAAGATTATGAGGATACTGACTGTAAAGCCGCTTAATGGCAATAGGCTTAGAATTCTTGAGTACACATTTATAGACCGTGCTTGAAGCACCATAGCCTATAATATATTTCTCACTCAAATTTTCTGTGATCCTCATAATATCTTCATATGTATGGATTGCCATGTCCATTCTGAGGACTACAAGTTTTGGAGGACCTGAACAAAGAATTCTTTGGTAAATGACGAATGTTGCATAAAAAATAAGTGTATACTTACAACACTGACAAACTAGAGAGAGAGAGAAGATACATGCCTTGCACAGTTCGGTTTGATCCTTTAATGAACTGCTTTGGTTGACTAGACTTGTATATTGCCACTAACATCATCGATAGCAGTGTAATGCAGCCTAGTGTAATGCAGACAACAGCAGCTCGAGAAATAGTGACTGCAGAAAAACATTGAGTAAAATAATCAATGGGAAGTGATGCAAAAGATGATAATATTAGATTTGCATTGAGCGAACCTTTCGATCCATGAAGATCTTGTCCACAAGAGGATCCCAACCAGTTTCCACACAACATTGGATTTCCTAGGAAACTGAATGCAGATAAGATTAATATTCTGGAAAATCATAATTGCGATGAAAAGAGAGAACTTTGATTTTTTCTCTTTTTTTTGGTTATAGAGAAAGAGCACTAATTATTTGGATACCTTTCTTGAGGAAACCTTGAAAAGTTCTTGGAGAGAGGAACATCTCCAGAGAAGTTATTAAATGAAAGATTCCTGAATACAGATCAAATGCTCAATCATGCAAGTAAATTCTTTTCACAGCCTTTGTAGCAAAGAGAACAAGGATGATAAACTTACAAGGAAGATAGGCTGAAGCAATTGGTCAATTGAACTGGTATCTCACCATATAGATCATTGTTGTTTAGAATCCTGAAGGCACATTGACAGGGTATAAATATTCGACTGGAGGACAGCAAGTGCTTCACAGGAATAAAAAATAAAGAAGACAAAAAATGGATTTGGACTTACAAAGTATCAATTGTCTGCAACTGTCCCAGTTCTTCAGGAATTGGACCAGACAGCTTGTTGTAAGATATATCACTACACAAGTTTGAATTCATTTAAGCGACTAAGAAACAACATTTCATATATACTGCCATTAATGAATAATCAGAAGATAAACAATAATAACTGTGCGAAGACATGACTTCGTACTTACATGGTTTGAACACTACGCAGATTCCCAAATTCAGCTGGGAGGGGCCCATTGAGATTATTTCTACTTAGGTTCCTGCAGTTTTGAGGTAGCAATAAGAAGAATGAGACTGAGTACAACATGGACTATTTCAAGAACACTATTAAGCTGAAATCTGAAACCACACAGAAAACATGTTACAAATTAGAGAAACAGTCTAGTCTGACTTACAGCTCAAGAAGGTGCTCCAGATCCCCAATAGAATCAGGAATGGGACCAGAAAAATGATTGTTCGAGAGATCCCTATGGTAAGAAGAAGAGGAAAGAAGGGGGGAAATGAACATTCTTAAGATAGAAAGTTTTAACAAACAATTCAGACATCAGAAAAGCAGTAATCCCTTACAGGGTATCAAGATTGATAATTCGGCCTAATTCCCAGGGAACTTTGCCCTTAAAGTTGTTTGATGAGAAGTTCCTGCAATTTTGATAGAATTAAGATCATAAAACTGCTAAGCATTTGAAGCTTCATAAAGTAGGTGGTGGGTTGTACAGAGTGGTTCATAAATCAGCTCAGGATATTATCTCAAATATACTAATACCAAATGCTTGTGTGTTTGAGCTTATTGTAGAAACAGCAGCTCGAATAGTGTTCATTGTCATTAAGTGTAAAGAGTATTTTTCTTTAATGGGGAAGTTTCATAGATGGAACTCACAGATAGGTCAGGCTCTCTAACTTCTGGAACTGCAATGGGATAGAACCATTCAACCTATTACCATGCACATTACTAGAAAAACACCAAGAAATTAACACAAATCCAATACCCAAACATTACAAAAATAAAATAATTCAATCCACCGAAAAAAAAACTCACAATTTATTCAATGCAGTGCACAAGCTGATATTCTGGGGAATAGGACCCTCGAGGTTGTTATTGGCAAGATTCCTGTCACAGAGATACAGAAATTGGTAAATACCTGACCATGTACAGATATAGTCTCCAAAAGCACTTAAAGGATTTTAAATGACTCATAATGCGACAAATACTCACAATTCAAACAGCTCTTCAAGTTTTCCAAGCTCAGCTGGAATAGTACCTACTAGCTTGTTGTCATTTAGTTGCCTGTACAGTTGATAAGATTAGCTAGCATACACAAAATACAGAATTCACAGCACAGGAAAAGACCCTCACAGATAGCTAAGTTTTGTCATGTTTCCCAACTCTGGAGGGATTGGTCCAGTAAGCTTGTTTCCATGTAAGTATCTGGGAGACAACATGAAAAGGAGTTTACAAGACAGCATGGTAAGCTTTGCATACATAAATCAAGAGCAACAGGTCAAAACTCACAGCTTGCCCGTGTAGGACAGATTGCCAAGTATCGGAGGAATGGTTCCAACCAGTTCATTTTCACTTAAATCCCTGAAAATAAAAGCAGATAGCACACGTCATGGTGACTGCACTCAAAAACAAATCTGCAACACAAAAGCTTTGCATATGAAGCACATCAGCAACCATTAGGTTGCTAAATGCGATGAATGATCTTGACATAGCTCATAACAAGTCTCCAAAAAGGATTAAGAAGTACTTGAAATCTCATAAAGAACAGGGGAGGGGAGCAAGTCTGGAACTTGTAGCATGACAAACACTTTGCCAATGGTTATGCAACATACCAAGCAGAAACAAACTGTTGTTTATTGATTGGAACGTCACTGATTCAATTCTACAAGAGCAACAAATATAACAGCTTGCAGCTAACATGTATCTGCTTATACACTGTCAAAGACAACTAGTCGATATACTTTTCTTACAGGTTAGGCTTTCTAGACTATCTATATTAACAGAATACTGATTAAGAAAGGAAAGTCACTCGGTATCAAACATCAGCAATCAAATGATTCTTCATACCCCAAACAAATAAATGGTGGAGAAGATGCATAAAGGATATAGAACATATGAATAGTTATGATGACGGTGCTGTTATTAAGATGGTTAAAAACACTTGCATGAAATTTATAGAACGTACAATATTTATGATGATGGCGAGGTTTCTTTCTAGAGTGCCCCAAGAAAGTCTCTAGAAAAAATTGATTTATTTCGTGAAGTCGTTTAGGAATTTACATGGGCATACCTACAACTTCAACACCACCTACATGGCATAAGGGTGTATGTGTGAATGCCAACTTAGTGTTTATATGAACATTCTATAGTTAGTAGTGTCCAAGTCATACATGTTATATACAATGTTTGTGAGTGCATGTGTGTGCTTTTGTATGCATGCATCAGGCAATTAAGATATTAATTTATTAACTTTAAGCTCAAGCTAAGTGGTATAGACATGTCAGACGATTAGAAAGTAAATGGTATAGTGATTCATTTGTAACATTTAATAATGTGCAGGAGGATTTAGAGATATGTTGGTCAGTAATATCACAAGCAATATGGCACAGAAAGACTCATTAAGGCAGCAAAAGAAACACAATATGGAAAATGAATTAGGAAAGAAAAAGTAATGTGTGCTTACAATACTGCAAGAGCTTGCATGAGGCCGATCACCTCTGGAATCTTCCCTGTGAGTCTATTTCCTTGAAGGGACCTTCGATCAGAATATAGAAAATGAATTGATGAGTAATTAGTGCCAAAATTATCACAATTCATAAGAAAATGAGTACAATGATGATAGACTCTGAATCATGGAAAATTCTCAATTTTTTCAGCTTTTTTCATACATCAAATGAAACTCCAAAATATGATAGGAAAATCAAATTAACCAAGAATTCTTCAATCATTCACATCTTTTATTTTATTCATGATTCATTCGCAAATATTTCAAGAATCACTTAAAACTTATTACCCAATGGTGTTCTGTGCTGCCAATAACTGTAGTGTATTTGCTATGTTTACCTTTTGCCATGCATTTCGCTTCCATGCTTGTTTTCAGATGAATAAAAATATAGATATGTAAATTGTTTGGCACTCTTTAGTTCTGTTAATACTTCTAGTATTAATGTATTATATATCCAAATTCTATCCAGATTCCTGGTGAGTTCTTTAGATATTTAAGAATTTTGGATCTTTGTTTTCAGCCAAATTGCTCCCAAAAACTGCACTTGTGACTGTAGATAAGAGAACAAATTAATCCGATATCTGTTGGAGACAGCAAACTTTCTCATCCATTGCAGTGTAAGAAATTGTGAAAAGAAAAGGCAAGAGAAGCAGATAAATAGCACAGTTTTATTATACACAATTATGCACTCAATAGAGGGGGGAAGTCAACATCCATAGCTTTAGCAGCTATTGACACAATTCTCCATGCTAGAAGTCATATATTAACCCTATAACACCTTTCACGTGAATAGAAACAGCGCAGTAAATGAGCATTTAAAGCCCATTCTATAAAATGAAAATGCCAACAAGAAACAACCAGTTCTCTTTTTTATCTAACTAATAAAAGTGCATCTAAATGCCAGGAGAATACTTACAGTGTAGCCACTTGCAGGAAACCAATATTGTAAGGAATCTCTCCAGTGATTTGATTGTATGATATATCCCTGTCATTCAGGATCAAGATTAAATAAACAATTCCATTCTTTTATAATAAGAAGCAAATTTACAGTAGAATTAGCATACAAGATCTCAAAACTGGTGCAGTTTCCTATGCTATCTGGAATGGTTCCAGTGAGGTTATTGCCCCTCACATCACTGCATTAAAGATGCAAATATGAATCAATATGACGAGAAGGTTAACAAATTGAGGAATCAAAATCATCAACTAGAACAAATGGATCGAGGGAAAAAATTACATACAAATACCACAGGCCGGTCAATTGGCACATGTCGGGCGATAAAGTTCCAGAGAGCAAATTACCACGTAAGCCTCTACAAGAAACACCAGCATCTTAATCAGTAGCAGAAAATGGTTTCTTATGGAAACCTTTTAGTTATAGAGGATTGTAAGTGCTCACAGGTACTGCAGCACTTCATTCCAGTAAATAAGCTGAGGTATGTCTCCAGTAAGCTGGTTCTGGGCTAAGTCCCTGTCCAGAAGAAGAATCACTAACCACATTAGCAGCCAAGTCCCAGAACTTCACTTAATGTCTAAAGATTGTGTCAAAGAAACAGAAGATATAAACCATACACAAGAAAAAAAGATAATGAAATCACCAGGATAGTCTGAAGTCCACCCTTAAAAAAAAAAAAAAAACAAATAAAGCAAATCAAAACAATACAATAATACTCACAGAGTTTTGAGGCTTGGGATTTGGGACAATGTTGAAGGAATTGGGCCTATCAGCTGGTTGTTCTTCAGGTTCCTGCATTCAAATATCATTAGCGAAACAAGGACTCCTATTTTCTTCAAAAAACACAGCAAACAGAGATAAAATTATTCCCATCGGTCAGCTTACAATTCCTCGAGCTGCTTCAGCTTGGATATCGAAAAGGGAATATCCCCATAGAGTGCATTCCCAGATAAATCCCTACAAATTTGCCGCACAATATTTACAACAAACAATAGTTAAACTAGAAACAACAAATGAAAGGACTAGTTTCTAGCAGTACAGATGTCTTAAAGAAACAGAGTCCCCAATCTCGTCCGGGATTTGCCCTGTGAGCTTGTTCCCCTTCAAATCTCTGCGCCCCACCAACAAGTAAAATAAGATTTAGGTACACATTAAAAAAGGGTCAAGTAATATTAAAATAGAAAGCAGGGGTTTAAAGTGAATAAAAGAAGATATACATGGATTGCAAGCTTTTCAGCTCCCCAACCGCGGGCGAGATCTCCCCTCCCAGGTTTAGATTCGATAAGTTCCTTCACCCCAAAACCCCAAACAAAAAAATATTAACAAATAAGGACAACAGAAGAAAAGAGAATTAAGCCATGGCGAAGAATATGAGAGAGGGGGGGAAGGGATACAGGGAAACGACGGCGGAGGTGAGGTTGTCGCAGACGACGCCTCTCCATGCGCAGTGGTCGTCGCTGCTGCGGTTGGCGTCGCCGCCGGCTGCGACGGGGTTCCAGTCCAGTAGCACGTTGGCCACGTTGCTGAACGACGCCTTCAGCGCCATCAAAGCCCTCCCTGAAGCCACCACCAAAACTAGCCGTTAAGTTGTTTTTTTCTTTTTCCAGAAAAAAAAAAAAAAGCGGAAAAGAGAACTAACGAAGACCTTCATCTGAGAACGAGGAAACGGCCGGGAAGAAGGCCAACAGAAACGCCATTGAAACCAAGAAGCGTAGCATCTCCTTCCTCCTCTCTTCCATTGCCATTCCAAGCTCAAGACAACGCCAGAGATCACAGAGAGAGAACGAGCATCGTAGCGCTCTACATTCTCAACTCAACGAGGAGAAGGGGAGGAGACATAAAGGAAGGGGGATGGGAAATTGCCGAAACGGGAAAGGCGCAGCGAGGCTGACGCCGTACTCGAGGTTGGGAGCACCAAAATGGCGGTGGCGACAGCGACGTGACTGTTCGTTTCACAGTGGGGGGAGGTCACTACACCCTCTCTCTCTCTCTCTCTAGCTCTGGACCAAGGCCAGGGTACGGCTGGTCCCAGACGGCCTCATTATATCTTTGCAGTCCCTACTAACCTACTACTAGTGCTAGTATTAGCATCCATACTTTTCTTTTGTTTTTGTCGCCAATAAAGAACTTTTTTAGTGACACAAATCCTCTGTAAAAATAAAAGTTTTGTAGTTTCGTTTATTTAATTTTTGTAGAAGATAACCATGATTTGGAGCCTTCAGTGCAGGGAGGGGTGGCAGCTTTGGGAAGCACAGTGTCCACGAACAAAGCACAGAACCGGAAAAAGCTTTTGGTTGAAACTGCTGTGAGGAAGAGCATTGCATGGAGTAGGTAAATAATGGGGCACTGTGGCTGGAGCACCCAAATGTACATTGGTCTCTTTTGTTGGAAGGATCTCCCGGATAAAATAAGTATTCTGGGTCGATGGAAAGAATTAGACTGCTGCTGACTGCACGGGGAGGGACAGGGGGACTCGCGGGGAGTATGGGCAGTAGCATCCCATTAATGTCGAGTCTCTCACGTGATATGCTAATGACGAGTTTGATTTTAGAAAAAAATTATCATCTAACAGCACTTGTAGCCGAATGTGGTAAGTATTCATGCTTTCTACGGTGTTGTGGACTATGATTGTAACTGCATCAGGACATGGAGCACCTTTGAAAGGGGAAGAGAATGTAACTGCACCAGCTTGTGTTGGTGGGTGTATTGGATTTTTCTTTAATGCATTGATCTGCCAATATATGATTGAAGCGTGAGTAGACACAAAAGTTAAGTCAGCATATGAGTCGGTCTCTTGAACGCCCAAGTTATGAAAAGGTGAATGCGAAATATTTCCTGCATCTCTATTATATCCTGGATTAATTGTATTTATAGTAATACAAACAACTGAAGATCAATAATCCATCCAAAAAAAAATATTATTTAAATATATATAATTATGAAAGTTATAAAGATAATGATATAAAATGACAAATGTTCTTGGATACAACTTGAGCTTTAGGGTCTATTTGAATGACTGATCCTAAAATCCCATATAAAGTATGGGTTTGGATCAATACAATTATTTAAATAAGATTGAGCCAGGCTTGTCTTGATAAATACCCAGAGAATCATTATAGTGGACTGGCCCGATCCTAACAGATCTTTTCTCCCTATGGGATTCGAGAATAGTTCTTTGGGCATTTATAAATGCAAGCCTACCCCAAACTTATTTAGATGGTTATATTGATCCAGACTCATAATTCCTATAAGATTTTGGACCCAGTCATCTAAATGGATCTTTAGGATATAATGATGAGAAAAGTTTTTTTTGTTAATAAGTTAAGTTTTATAAGAATATTTAAGTTTCTTTTAGTAAAAGCAAATACATTCATATAAATCTAGTATGAATCTATCCCAAAGAGTTAAAAAGCAAAACATTCTTAAAGGATCGAGGAATCAATGTGAAACATAGCTCTAAAATTTTCTTTGCATGAATCTTAGGGCATGAAAAGGAAAAAAAAAAGAAAGAAACAAAGAAACAAAAAAAAAAAAGAAACAAAAGAGATAAAAATTAAATCCGGACAGGATTCAGCCTCCTCTTTACCCTATAAAACTCTCTCTCTCCCTTCTATGAATCTCCACCAGAAATCAACCAGCTTTTTCCCTCTATTTCTCTCGATTCATGTCGGATTTCTAGACCCGTACTCACCGAAGATTGGAGCCAAAGACACCTTCGGAGTCTAAGGTAAGCCCCACCCCTCCTTTCTCTCTTCCTTCCCCTCCTTCTCATGCCATCATGCATGGCCGTTGGCCATCGGGTTCGCCAAAAAATCCACCAAGAATGGATGCTTTATTTTTCTCTGTTTAGTCGGGCCCTATTTCTCCCTTTTCCAATCATCGATGCTGTTGTTTGTAGTGCCTGAGCCATAGGTCATGACCCCCACCTTCCTAACTTCCTTCTCCGGAGGTTTGGCCGTCGATGATTGGCCAGAGATCGAGAAAATCAAAGAAAAGAGGGCAATCTCCTGTTTTTCTGAGTTTATATTTTTTTTTGTTGGCCGGCTACTTGTTACCGGCCATTCCTTGCTCCATCACCGTCGGCCGCCTATGTTACTGTCGAACTTCCAGCCACAAGTTATCAGCCTTTGTTCCCTTGATCGGCCAGGAAGAGAAAAAAAAAGAAAAGAAAAGAAAAGAAAAGAAGAAAAAGAGAAAAAGAGAAAAAATATTTTTTCTCTCTCTTATCTCTCTCCTCTAAGATTTTCTCTCTCTATCCTCTCTCTTTATCTCTCTATCTTATCCATGGACTCTACTGTGAATCTAATATGATCTTTTCAGAAAAATCTGGATTTGCTTTAATATCTGTGCAGTTTGTCGATCCAAATCTGATTCTTATCATATATTTATGGATCTAATCATCGTTAATCCCTATGGAGTTACCATGACATGATGCTTGATGATCTTGATCATAGATTCTTTTTTTGAGAAATACGAAGATTCTCTTTATTTTCTCTCTCTTTACCCACTTTCTCTCTAAAAATATCTATGGACCCCTATCGAGTCATGTCATCCTCTTTTAAGAACCTATGTTGACTCCGACAAGATGATCTGAAATTACTTTGATATTTGTGCCATGTGTCAAACCCATACCGGACCTATCTAATATCTTTGAATCATACTATTAATGAACTCTATTGATTGATCTTGGTCTTGATATAATTCATGCTCCATGATTTCTTGATCAGAGTTGCTTAGATTGGATCCTCAACTAGGAGGTTCTGAATTATTTTGGTGTTCGAACAGCTTATCAAACCGACCATCTGATCAATGACCATTTTCATTATTTAATTTTATTGAACTCATTGAAAGAAAATTAATTATGATTTAATATTTTAAATAGAATTATCTAATTCATTTAAGGAAGTCTGAAGATCTAAGACGAATGAAGTAAGTGGATCTTACGCTCCTTATATATTTTTTAAATAATTATATTTTCTATGCAAAGAATTATTGTTGATGGAATCATATTTTTCATAAAATAAGAATCAGCATATGTGATATAAAAAAGTATATTTTATTATGAGCATTGATTTCATGAATACGTTTTATGAAAATAGCATGGTTATGAAGTATAAATTTTATGATTTTTTCACTTATGTATATGTATGTTTTAAGAAAATGATGTAAAGATTTCAAAGCTCTCAAATAGCTATGAACGAATCTCTGTGAGAAGATCGATATCCGGAGCTAGCATCCATACGAAACATGATCCTACCAATAGGTATAAAGTTGACATATGAAACAAGGACTCTGTCAATTAAAAAATATGACTTTGTTACAGATATAATAGTGGTTTTAGTACAAATATCTGTGAGCAATATTTTGAAGCATGATATGAATATATAATCAGAATGATTTATGATTCGTGTTTCTGAAATATTCATGATTTATACAAGCATAATTTGATTTATAACTTATTTTATTATATACTTTGTGAAATATTTATTTTTATAATATCTATTACTTTTTAAATATTATATTATCATGAAAAAATATTTGCTTGATTCGATAAGGAAATACCAGTTCTACTTACTGAGCTAGTGTAGCTCACATCTTTTTATTTTTTTTTTTACAGAGAAAAAAGATTAGAAATGATGAATGATTCAGGCTTGGGGATCTACATAGCAAGCTTAAAAATTCTATAGTAAAAATTTAGTTTATTTTATGATCATAGACTTATAGTTATTTATTTACAAATATTGAGATTTGGGTTGGTACTTGCTTTTGAATTTAGATGCTTCAAACTAATATTGCTTAATTATTTGATGAATAATGAAATTGAATCTTTTATTATATTTTATTCATGAAAAATTTTAGTTGATTGTGATTAATTGGCTAGTGTTATCATGGATTGTACCCCTCGATAGCATGGTCATATTATATCCCAAATTTGAGATATGATATTTTATGGTATCAGAGCCTACGTTATGATCATTTGGGACTATGGATTAAGTGACTAGGATATGATATAAATAATATCAGAGCTTAGATTATGATCACTAAGGATTGTAATTTCAGTGGTATTTGAGTATAGGATTATGATCATTAAGGACATGATAGATGTAGCCTAAAGAATTCAAAGATTGGATTTCAGATCGATAGCTATTGTGATAGAATTTATTCAAGGGCATACGATGTGTATAATAGAACAAATAAGTTATGTCTTGAATTTCAATAAGTACATTTGATTTAAGAGGTATTGATCTTTGAACATAGGATATTATACAAATAAGTTATATTATGTTGTATATATTTATTTAATTATTATGATTTTAAAATTCTAAACTTAATATGGATGAAGATTATGATGATTTTTCTTATTTTGATGTTAATTGTTTGATCGTTATAATTTTGGGTTTATTAGAAAGAATTTGTTTAAGACGTAGCCTAAGAAAGAAATGCATCACATAAGAGGCAAATATTTTTTTTGAGCATTGAACCTACAAAAGAATCATGTATAAAATTTATAGGTAAATAATATATATATATATATATATATATATATATATATATTTGATTTATTGGTAGATTGGATAGCATACACATATTAGTAAAATTTTTAATAATTTGTATTACCATTTTTTATATTAGATTACTTGATCTTTCTTAAGTCTATTGAAGATAATGGAGTGCATTGATTATTACAAGTCAAAGTTTAGATTTTGGAGCTGATCTAAGGTATCTTGCTATTATCAAATTTTTGGAAGACTTATATAAGTTTTAATAAATAAGCGACAAGATTTCATATCGGTTTAGTTATTGATGTAAGGGTCATGATGAAGGAAGCTCTATAAGAGATAACCGAATTTATTTTAGTTATAATGATATTGGCTGGAGGTCTTCTAATTTGTTGGATATTCGAGTTAATCATTTTACAAAAAAAAAAGTTGATTTGGAATCATCTTATTGATTGACAGATAAATCTAGAATTAACTTACTCCAAATTAATTCTATATGTATTAGATTCTAAATGAGTAGGTGCAAACTTATGCAATGATTCTAAATATAGAAAGTGAATCAAAATTTAATTTCGATATGGTATGCTCGAGGAATAGTTAAAATAAAAAAACTTCAAACTTTATTTTATTTCTATCTATAAAAAAATATTTGAAAAGTTGGATCTTTTGCCAGGATTCATCCGATAGTCTTGGAGAATTCGATGGATTCATATTAGAGTGCATAATAAAAGTGTAGTAGTTGAATTATACTAAAACTAGTTAAGAATACTAATACAGTAAGTGATATGAATGAAGATTTGATTTTTGTAGAAGAAACCACCATTAATAAATGAAAAGATAAAATTATTGATTCTTAAGCTTGTTTAGATGTTGCAATACTATCGTCGATAATTGGTTCTTTTATTATAGCAATGGTTAGAAAAATTTTGAGCATCTAATGCTTTAGACTTTTCTATATTTATGAAGAATAGATTGGGTCGATTATAATTTTCATGTGAAATTAATCAAGAGTAAATAATTTTAGAGGCAAAAAATTATAATATTTTAAATCAAGATTAAGAGATCAAAAAAATTCATTATTTTATGGATAGAAATAATCTAGTTTTGAAATATCATATAGTTATTTATGTTAAGGATTTGTGAAATAAGCACTTTGAGATATAGATAATTTGGAAGCTTAAGGACAGTATGAGGGTCATGTATTTTCAATGTTTGAAATCTCAGGTATGTCAAGTTTCGAGGATGAAATTTTTTTTAAGAAGAAAAGAATGTGAAATCCAGCTCTAAAATCTCCTTTGCACGAATCTTAAGGCATGAAAAAAAAAGAAAAGTAATAAAGAAACAAAAAAAAGAAATTAAAGAGATAAAAATAATAAAAAAAAATATTGAAGACTCCCAATGGGAGTCTTCTTCCATGCGAACCATCAGAGAGGAGGCCAAATTCGGACAAGATTCAGCCTCCTCTTTATCCTATAAAACTCTCTCTCCCCCTCCTATGAATCTCCATCAGAAATCAACCAGCTTTTCTCCTCTATTTCTCTCGATTCATGTCGGATTTCTAGACCCGTGCTCATCAAAAATTAGAGCCGAAGACACCGTTGGAGCCTGAGGTAAGCCTCGCTCCTCTTTTCTCTCTTCTTTTTCCTCCTTTCCATACCATCGCGCATAGCTGCCGACCATCGGATTCACTGAAAAATCCACCAAGAATGGATGCTCTATTTTTCTCTATTTAGTCGGGCCCTATTTCTCTCTTTTTCGACAATCGATGCTGCCGTTTGCAGTGTCTGAGCTATGGGTCATGACCCCCACCTCCTTAGCTTCCTTCTCTGGAGGTTTGGCCGTCGATGATTGGTCAGAGATCGAAAAAAAAAAAGGATGGTCTCCTATTTTTTCAAGTTTTCATATTTTTTTTATTGGCCGACCACTTGTCGCTGGTCATCCCTTGCTCCACCACCGCCAGCCATCTATGTCATCATCGGACTCCCAACCACAAGTCATCAGCCTTTGTTCCCTTGATCGGCCAAGAAGAGAAGAAAAAGAAAAGAAAAGAAAAGAAAAGAAAAAGATAAAAAGAAAGAAAATGCTTTTTCTCTCTCTTATCTCTCTCCTCTAAGTTTTTCTCTCTCTCTATCCTCTCTCTTTCTCTCTATCTTATCCATGGATCCTATTATGAATCTGATATGATCTTTTCAAAAAAATCTGGATTTGCTTTAATATCTATGCAGTTTGTCGATCCAAGTCTGGCCTTTACCATATATTTATAAATCTGATCACCATTAATACCTATGGAGTTATCTTGATATGATGCTTGATGATCTGGATCATAAATTTTTTTTTGAGAAATATGAAGATTCTCTCTCTATTTTCTCTCTCTTTATCCACTTTCTTTCTCTAAAAATACCTATGGACCCCTATCGAGTCAGGTCGTCCTCTTCTAAGAACCTATGTTGACTCCGACAAGATGATCTGAAACTGCTTTGATATTTATACCATATGTCAGACCTATATCGAGCCTGTCTAATATCTTTGAATCCTACTATTGATGAACTCTATTGATCGATCTTAGTCTTGTTACAATCCATGCTCCATGATTTCTTGATCAGAATTGCTTAGATTGAATCCTCAGCTAGGAGGCTCTAAATTATTTCGGTGTATGTGATATAAAAAAGCATGTTTTATTATGAGAATTGATTTCATGAATATATTTTATGAAAATAGCATGGTTATGAAGTATGAATTTTATGATTTTTCTACCTATGTATATGTATGTTTTAAGAAAAAGATGTAAAGATTTCAAAGCTCTTAGATAGCTATGAATGAATTTCTATAGGAAGGTCGACATTCGGAGCTAGCATCCATATGAAACATGATCCCACCAACGGGTATAAAATTGACACACAAAATAAGAATTCTATCGATTAAGAAATATGATCTCATCATGGATATAATAGTGACCTTAGCATGAATGTTTGTGAGCAATATTTTAAAGCATGATATGAATACATGAAAAGAATGATTTATGATTCAGATTTATGAAATATTCATGATTTATACAAGTATGATTTGGTTTATAACTTATTTTATTATATACTCTATGAAATATTTATTTTTATAATATCTGTTACTTTCTAAATATTGTATTATCATGAAAAAATTTATGCTTGATCCGTTAAGAAAGCACCGGTTCTACTTACTAAACTAGTATAGCTCACATTTTTTTATTTTTTTTATCGAGAAAAAAGGTTAGGACCAATGAAGGATTCAAGCTTAGGGATCTATATATATAGCGAGCTTAACAATTCTGTAGTGAAAGTTTAGTTTATTTTATGATCATAGATTTATAGTTATCTATTTATGAATATTGAGATTTGGGTTGGTACTTGCTTTTGAATTTAAATATTTCGAATCAATATTGATTTTATTATTTGATGAATAATAGAATTGAATCTTTTATTATATTTTATTCATAAAGAATTTTAGTTGATTATGATTGATTGGCTTCGTATTATCGTGGGCTATATCCCTCGATAGCATGGCTGTGTTATATCTTGAATTTGGGACATGACAATCAACCTCGGATCAGTCTACAAACTATCATCGGTGTGCTCCATGATGAACATCGCAACCCAATCAGCTGCACTGTTAGCCTCCTGAAAAATGTGTCAGATAGAGAGATCCTTATATCCAGCTAGTAGGATAGAGATATCCCATAAGATATGATCAGAGATAGCTTCTTGCATACTTCCTTGTATCCATGATACCATTATGGTAGAATCATCCTCAATAACAATATGATCTGCGTGTAGATTCGTCTGAGCATACACAATCCCAACCCAAGCAGTTTGGAGCTCCACATCTCAAACTGAAATCTCAAAAAGCTATCATCCTTCCACAGCAACCAAGCTGGAAGTAGGCCTGCGAATTACAAAACCCGCACCTCCAAGCCTGCTACGAACACTACCATCAAAATTAACCTTAAGGTACCTCGGAGGAAGGGGTTCTCAAGTGATAAACACCTTTCGGATCGCTCTAAAAGTAGGATAAGAGTCCCAAATCGTCGAAGAACTCAAGATAACATCAATCATCACCGATGCAAGGATGGTGGCTCTCTCCAAAACGAACCGTATCGAGGTCCTTCTGGATTCAAAAACTAGCTTATTCCTTATCAATCAGATATGCTGGGCAATATATACGGCATTGATAACTGCATCATGGGATAGAGCATCCTTAGCTCTTGACCTCAGTAGGTCTAAGAAGGTCCTAACAAGATCATCAAATTGAACAGCTCGATGGTGAAGATCAACCATCCTCCAAATATGTCTGGCCCAAGGACACCAAAAGAGGAAATGTGCCAACGTCTCCTCTCCTTGGCACAGTAGGGGCACTCTGGTTGGATATCAGACCTCTCTCATGCAAAAAAAAATTGATTGGAAGATGTCTCCAAGCTACCTTCCATAAAAAGAGACTAACTCTCGAATGCACTCTGAGCTTCCAAACCCATCCACTATCCAGATGCCTGGTTGACTCCTGATGGTATAATTGATAGAGATCAGTCGTCACAGGCCTTAGAATGTAGGATGATTTTCAACTCTAACATTCAAACCATAGTGAAGAGGGGTCACCAGCCTCAGTACTCGTCGGTCCATTTGTTCTCCAAAATGACTAATCACCATATTAGACTTCCAACCCCAACCATTGGTGTGGAGAAGATCGCAAACCCTTATAGTTTTGGTCACCTACCTACTAATATATGTCGGCCGATGAACCAATAGGATGTTGGCTATCCATGCATCAAGTAGAATACTCATAGAATGACCATCACCCACTAACCATCTAGTCTGAGGGATCACATCAGGGGCACGCACATAGATCTCCTTCCACATAACTAGAGCACGTCGACTAATCTGAAGCTCGTCAATGGTCAGCCAAGTGTCGTACCTCACCCACATCATCATGCTCCACATCGACATAGGGCCAAGCAGAAGCTTGGTAGCATGTCGAGCAATCAACGCCTCTCACCTTATAATCAAAGACTGAATGCCTAGACCATCCTCCTATACCGGTTGGCAAACCACATCCCACACCAGCAGGTGTACACCACCACCCCCTTCGGGCTGCAAACCCCATAAGAAGTACTGAAACTACTGCTCAAGCTTGTCCATAAAAGTTTTGGGCAAAATAGAATTTGAGAGTAAGTAGATGGGCATAGAAGTAAGAACAAACCTCACCAAGGTGATCCTATCCATCATCGAAAGAGCCCGGGACTGTCATCCTTCCAGACACTCTCGGACTTTCTGCTCCATTCCAATACAGTCTGCCATCCTCAATCCGTGATCAGAGATAGGAATCCTCAGATACTAAAGAGCCCCGCTGTGCTCGACTTTTAATCGGTCTCGAATCAAGTGCTGCAGTTGCACCGGCATCTTTGAACTAAAGAGTACCACTGACTTGAAAAGATTCACATTCTGACTTGAGGCATCACAGTATTCTTTCAAAATCCTCCTAAAGTCAATGGTATTCTGGAATGGGGCTCAGCCCAATAGTAAGCAATCATCTGCGAACAAAAAGATGTGACATCGGCTGAACCATTGGGGCTGGAACATAGCAGTTCAAGCCTGTCGTGAGGGAGGCAGTACGAAGAACTCACAAAAGGGCATCAACATATATAATAAGAAGATAGGGAGATAAGAGACAATCTTGCTGCAGGCTAACTGTGGAGTGGAAGAACTCTGATGGTGTCCCATTAATCAAGATAGCAAATGATGGAGTTCGAATGCATGCCATAGTCTAGCCCATCCAACGGGGATGGAAATCAAAATCTGAAAAGGCCTCCTCCATAAAGTGCCAACTTATATGATTATAAGCTCACTCCATATCGAGCTTGATCTCCATAAAACTATGACAAAGTATAGCACGACTGAGATCATGCATGAACTCCTGTGCTATAAGAACATTATCAAAAATATTGCAACTACCCATGCACAAAAGTACCTATTTTGGAAAGATTAATCATGGAAGGACAGACATCAATCTACATACCATCAACTTGGTACAGACCTTGTATATGGTTGTGCATATGTTGATTAATTTGAAGTGGTCCAGTTCGGCTGCATCCTATCGCTTCGACAACAAGACAATGAAATTCTGGTTCCAAAGCTCCGACATCTGATCTATTGCAAAGAATTTTTGCACCACAGCCACAACCTCAAAATGAATAATAGTCCAATACCTTCGAAAGAAAAGTGGAGTAGAATCATCAGGTCCAGGGGCCTTGTCCTTCACCATGGACCAGAGAGCCTTCCACACCTCATTCTCAGACACAGGCCTAATAAGATCTCTATTCTCCTGCTCTGAGACATATTGCTAGGAGAGGGAGGTCAAAAAGATTGGCTCCCCTACAGTGGCATAGTCTATCTCAACCTAAAGAATCCCATAATCTTCTGCCTCAAGACTTCATCTCCCATAACCAACTGACCCCCAACCTCCCTGAGCGCCCTAATCTAGTTCCTGTGCCTCCGAATAATGGTGGCTTGATGAAAGAACTTTATATTTCAATCTCCTTCTTTGATCCATTACATCCTGGACTTCTACCTCTAGAAAACCTCTTACTGTCTGAAAAGAGAGTGGTGGGCAGAAAGCATACTTCAGAGGTCGGTCAATTCGTACTCCGTGAGTCCATCCTCTCAATCTTCATACTTTTGGAGATTCGATATAGAAGCCTCGATGCCCTCAAGCCACTGAAAAATATCACCTACCTCTATTCTGTTCCACCTCAACAGCTACCTCCTTATCAAGTTAAGTCTGTGGGATACTCGGTATTTGGCATCACCCTGAACCAGTATGCTCCAAATCTTCCTCACGATGTCCCAAGATCGAGGATAGACAAGTCAAAATTTGTCAAATTGAAAAGAGCTCCGATAGGAGATGGCTGTATCTGTATCAAACAAGATTGGACAATGATCAGAGGCAATACTAGAAAGATGCTGAATCATGTAAGCTGGGTGGTGCTAAATCCAACTGGCAGTTGTAAGGACTCGATCAATTCTCTCCCACACCTTGGCCCTACCATGATGGTTGTTACACCAAGTAAATCATGGACCCATGAAGTTGAGGTCAATCAAGCCATTCGCTTATATAAAGTCCTTAAACTTCCTATATTTCACTTCCTCCATATAGGATCTACCCCCCCTTTTCTCTTAGGATCCGAGAATAAAATTGAAATCACCCTCGACCACCAACGAAACCCCTTGATCAATCAGAGTCGACACCTCCTACCACAAGGTACATCTTTTTCTATATTCAGTACTAGCATAGACACCAAACAAAATCCAAGTGAAACCATTTCTTTCAATAATCACAATAATCACTTGTTGAGAATATCGATGAAAACATCTACAAAGGCAACACCAGTCTTCTAAAGAACAATAATACCTCCTGACAAACCTTGGGATTCCACTGCATAGAAACCCCATCTAGGTAAGATCATTCTCTGAATCCAAGTAAGGCTAGGCCCAGACAACATCATCTCTATCAAAACACAAAGATCCGAAACATGCTGATGCATCATTCTTCAGAAGGTGGAGAGGAAAGATGGTTTGCCCGCACCCCTCACATTCTAAAATAGCACCTTCATTACATATCAGAATAGGAGGCTGTAGGGCCCCAAATCAAGTCTGCCGAAGCCCCTCTATCATCCAAAGTTCCTGCTGCATCAATCTTCGAGGTAGATGGGTCGTGGCTTCCTTCCAAGGCCTGCTTTTGGTGGCCAACTACGTGATCATGGCATGCCACAGGAGCTTCAACCAGGCACCCCATCTCCAAATTATGCTAAGTGGCAACCCATCCCCCTGGACTGCTTCTCCACCACTCACTAACATGATCGATTGCTCCATCAATGGAACCATCTCCTGAAGCTCCTTCCTATGTTATGAATCTTGAGACTCCTCTTTCGAGCTCCCTGCAACACTCTCCTTGCTAGACGTGGGCCCAGAAGAGGCATCGAAGATGGTGTCGAATACCAGCTGGGACCCCAATGACATCATAGTCAGACGATCATGGAGTTTGACGAGCTCCATCACCATCCACTTTTGACTCCACCCCTTCCAATGTCGACCTGAGCGCCTTTGAGAGTTCCCCACTGGAGCCCTTTGATGAACTCACTTGGGTCGACCTACGAGCTGGGCTCCATGCCTGTTTCAACCTCAGTCCACCAACATCAGTCATGTAATGGTCCATTGGGTTGGCCCCGTCTCTCAAACCCATAGCAAACTCCATCAATTTTGGGTCCAAGTTAGCTAATAATTGGAACCCATTCATTGAGTCAACTCGCTTCACGCGATTTGAGTCCGAACCATCCCGGCTTTTCACCGGTGAACGTCATCGGGCTACCTTTGATGGCTTATGCCAATCATCGAAATCCAACGGCGAGTCAGGGGAGATCACCAGTTGCTGAGGTGAACAGAGCGAGAGGGGGAGAAACTTGGGCTGGAAAAAGACATATTGGGATCCGCCTCCTTCCTCGACTTCACTGGAACCCTAGCTAGATGGGGTTGGTGAATTTGTGATGCTGGAACCCACGACCTAAGATGAGGCCGAGTCATATTGGTCAAAAGATCCACCTCTGGTTAAGAACCCTCCACGATCATCAGACTCGCATCAAAATTTTTCGATTGCAACACACGGCCCTAGCATGCCTTCATCTCCAGCATGAAACTGCAATCTCCATCACCATGACCCAATCGGCCGCACTTATAGCACACAACCGAGATGTTCTCGTAAATGGACTGTCAAAAAAACCCCTGTTGGCCCCTGATTGAGACACCAGGCTTCAGTGGCTCCATCAAATCAAGCTCCATCCAAATCCTAGCAAAGCCAGTTTTCTAATGTCAATCCATGAAGTTATCCAATGCCACTGGAGTCCCCGCTTCCAATGCGATCTCCATTAGCATATCTACTTCTTAGTACTCCATCAGTAGGCCAGAAAGCTGCACCTAGATCACACTCTAACGAATAATGTTGGTACCTGGGACAAAGTCAGAGATCCAGGGCTCCACCGTTAGGAGTTGGCCGGCGACGAATGATGGGCCTCTAGCAAAATCTCCCTATAATCCTCCATAGATGTAAATCGAATCAAATGATGATCTTCAACCAAGGGAAACGAATCAGGATCATATTAATTGTAGTTTCCCTTGATCCTAAATTCTTTTTCAATCCATTTTGTCGGCACCCACTGATCAAGACACCTGACCAGCACCGAGACACCCTCCCATTTCTTCTGAGACTCCTTCATCTTCACCTCCGAAAACTCTAAAATCTTGGTAAAAAACCTCTAAAGCTGCTCCACCTCTTTTAGGCTAACTTTGTGCACCATCCACTAGGCCATCTAAGTCCGTATTCCTTCCTTATCAGCAGAATCTGATGACGAACAACCACCGTCGCTAATGCCCTTACCCTGCTCTGCCATTAGGTCCTTTGCAACACCGTCTGAGAACTCCTATAAGCTGTTCAATGAAGGACCCAAGAGCCGCATGAATTTTGACAAAATCGCCCTATCGCACGAATGCAGACTTGATGCTTAACTAATTTACTCTTTTTAAATAAAAAAGTTAAAAATATCCGATAAGTCTTGGTTCTACAAACAATGGCTCAATCTATAAGAACTCATGCGATCATGTATTTAGTCTTACATCAGCTATTTATTAAGAAAATCTTAGGTACTTATACAAGGCTAATGAACTTAAATAATATCTTCGACTAGCCTATTGGGGTGGGGTCTTGGGTGATTGCAAATATTATCAAATTAAGCTGACTTGGCCTATAGCTTATTTGTATTAGAAGATATTGCGGCATTAGTTCATTGGGGCTAATCATAGGTTGATCGTGGTAGTTATGAATGGATGTATAGATTTGACTTTTAGCCTAGTGAGTATGCTAGGACTTAAAACAGAGGAAGTATATGAGGATTCATGGAATCATATATTTAATCCTACATCGATTATTTGTTAGAAAGATATTGAATATTTATATTGGATTAAGAAATCTATTTAATACCATTTGGTTACTCTTTTTAGATAAGGTCCTGGGTCATTACACAATCTTTGCTCGGGGTCTAGTCTTTGGTTCAACCGATACTTGGTATCTAGGCTTTCGTCCAAGCAGATTTGAGTGACAAATATTGGAGAATAGCCCTTTCTTGTCTTTATAAAAAAGAATAAAAAGAATAAAACTCAAACAATTATGAATAATGAAAGAAGAAGAAAAAAATGAAAGAAATACAAAAATGCATAATATTTATGTAATTTAATCTATTGGTCTATATCCATAAGCAGAGACAATACAAAAATCTTATTGTAAAAAACTAAATTATAAAATACAAGATTTTTTCTCAACCATAGCCCTTCAATACACTCGTACACCTGATTTTTTGGAACATTAATTATCTTTTTCTTTTAGGATTATTCAAAATATAATAAAATAAGTTAATTTAGATTTGAATCGATATTCTATAATAATCATACTAGCTTAAAACCCTATGCCATGCATGGTATATATTTATTTCTTCAAACAATATTTTTATAAATTAAAAATTTAACATAATATAAAAGACATCATAGATATCAAATATTCTAAATAAAAATATAAACTCAAAATATTTAAATAACATAATAATAAGAAGTAACATAATCATTTCTGTTTTTTTACTGACAGAGAAACATTTTTTGAATCAACATTTTCAGCATCAATTATTTCGAAATCCTCATCATTAAGTAGAGCATGACCATTTATTTGCATTCCACGTACATCTCTTTTCATCATAATCATATCAATAAAATAATATATATTTTATTATTATATAATTTTTTATGTTATTGAATTTTCTATCATCATTAAAGATTTACTTCAGAGAAAATGTATGATCAATCATCGATCAGCATAACCATTGATAAGATTGAGAGATGGAAGGGATGGAAGAAAAGAGGACATAGGGAGTAGGGTGGAGGAAAGGGGGAAAAAATAATGCATTAAAAGTGAGGGAGACTAATATAATATATCGAATATTTTAGATATAAATAAATCAGAAGAAGACAGCACTCTCTTAAAAAAATTATATTAAAAAATTTAAAAAAAAGTTGAGAATTTCTCTTAGAAAGCCAACTACATATCCTATCAAAAAAAGAAAAAGATCGTTATGTGTGCCATCGTTGCCTACGATAGAAAAGCAAACAGAAATCCCATTCTGCTGCCCGTTCGAGTTTTGTGCGCAAGGGTTCTCTTCTCCCCCCCTTCTCCTCTCATAGGTAGCCCAATCTCTCCCCCTCGCCGGCGGTCCTTTCTCGTCGATCGCTCCACTCATAGAGTTGATCATAGAGCTATGGGAGACTCTCAATACTTGTCCCTAGCCACCTTCAGATCGATACTCACGATTTCTTCCACCTCCTTCCTACCTTCTCCCAAACCAAGATTGGAAGCATTAAATTATGGAAAATTTTCAATGGCCTCTATCCAGCTCCTCCAAAAAGTGGGTGTGTGACCATCGATCGGCTTCGATTGGAAGGGGGATGGTGGGAAGGGGCAAGGGAGGTGGGTGAGCATAGCTCCTCAAAAAGACTTGATTGGGATATTGGTGGAGGTGGAGCCTTTCTTCCTCTCATCCATCACAGTGATGGTGACCACTGCATCATGGCCCAGTTACTGTTTCTGTACGTTCCCAGCATCGACCTTCTTTTGTGGAACCCCTCCTACAGCTCTATCGTGCGTGCACAGAGTGCAGAATCTAACCCTAGGATCCGCACTCCTGGCCCGCTCCTCTCACGATCCTCCATCATTCTCTTGGGCGTAGTCGGATGGCCCTGGCCGGTGCATCCGTCTTTCTCCTCCTCGATAGGCACGGCGATCGGGGCCATCACGATCGCTGCTGTCGATCGGACGGTATGCACGACCAACCCAACGCTCAACGACACCCACCCTCCCCCCTCCTCATCTTTCCCTGTCGTCCTCGTCCCTAACACCTCCTCCTTCGCCGGTTGTCTCCTCCAACCCTTTATCACCCCTCAAAAATGCATAAAATTTATATAATTTAATCTCTTAGTCTATATCCATAAGCAGTGCAAAAATTTTATCATAAAAAACTAAATTATAAAATACAAGATTTCTTCTCAAACCTAGCCCTTCAATACACTCAGTACACCTATTTTTTTAGAACATTTAATTATCCTTTTCTTTTAGAATTATTCAAAATATAATACAATAAGTTAATTTAGATTTGAATCGGTATTGTATAATAATCATATTAGTTCAACCGGTGGGTCATCAGATCCACACCTACAATTAACTATTCATACAGTCCAAACAAAACAAATATATTGGTCGGAAGGGATTTTTTCCTCCGCTCTGTTTTCTCCCACCATTTCTTTCATCTTTTCTATAAAATTTATTAACTCAAAATATACTCAACAAAAATAATTTACGGGAAATACTGTAATTTCATTACAACCGTTATATACTTAATTTGAATCGGCCTTTATCTTAAACATAAACCTAGTTTAGCATCCCTAGTTCAACATTCAAACAACTAGCTGAACGGTGCTCAGAGAAGGCTGGTTGCTAGGTCTGAGAAGAGACAGGATCAGATTAGGTCCAGTCCGACAAGGCGCGTGATCCCTAGCTTTCCCCAGTGCCCCCATCAGCCTCCAAAGATTAAAAGACACGGGTTCACGTACGTGCCCGGTGAATAAAAAGATGACCAACCGACTCTCCTTTCACCACCTTTTGGAAGCATCATACGGACCGATTCCCCAAAGAGTCCGCTGCTACCATGATACACCATCCCACACACTGAGAAAGTGCTGCTCCCTTTATTGGGATCTTGATAAGCCCACTTCACCTTTTCAACGAGTCCACTCCATTAATATCCTTAACCTTTTACCCACCAAGGCTGCATGCTGGAGAGTATAAACAGAGCACCAAATCCCACCAATGGTTTAGATAATATGGACCAGAAACTATGAGAATTTATGGGTGCGTGAGTGCATGATGGGCCTGCCAGGTTTAAATTCCAACCATGAAGATGGATTGATTGAACCCATCATAGAATCCGTGACGGCTTTCCCTTGCCTCTAGAAATGAAGACATGATGGACGTGGGGTGGGGGTCCAAGATCCTCTACCGAGGAGGGTCCATTAGAATATTATTACTACGTGTGCCAGTGCCGAGGTAAAAAAGAAAAGGAAGGAGCATGATCATAGTGTGAAGGAAATGAAGCGGGTGCTGAGTTGCTGCTGTCCGCACACAGGTGGTAAGCTTGTCTGGAGCCAGGGTCCCAGAAGCAAAGCCCTCAGTGATGTCTGAAACACAGTGGCAAGAGCACTTCTTGGAAGGGGAGTGAGTGACCATGGAAAAGGAATTAGATAAGTAAAAAAAGGAGTTGCATTTTATGATTTGATTACTACTAAACATATGGCTAAAAATTAAGCCATAATAATAGAATAGCTTTTTTTTAAAAAAAAAATATTTTCTATCCATGAAGCACTGCAAAATGATATATATAGATACTTAGTTCCAATTAAAGCCCACACTAACTTGTATATTGATTGGTTTTTAAAGGGACAGGCTGGAAACACAGATCTAGATTATTGAAGATATATCACTCGAGGATCGAAAGCTCTGTGTGCTAAGTAGGGGGGGCGCGACCTCAAAGTACTAATGAGATCTATATAATTATTGTGCATGTGGATCTCCCTCCTATTTTTCTCTTAAAACATAGTGTAGGCCTATCTTATGGCAAAGTTTCTAGGTGTTGTATTAGAGATGTAGATTCAATTAAACCTTTCTTTCATCGAGATTGGAGGTTAGGGGTATTTATGAAAGAGAATCCTTACTTTGTAGCCAGTTGTGGACGACCATCTTTCTCAAAGCCTTTTACTATGGCTGAAAGATAAGGAAATAAACTAGGTGAATAATTAAAAGATAAGAGCAGCTTTTTAGTCGTAAAATCCTTTCTTGATGGAGGTTTTGAGTTTGAATTTTGGAAAGTGCATCTTCAATATTTAGATTATGATAACTTATTTCTAATGAGCCTTTTTTCCCTCTCTCTCTCTTCTTTGATAAAAATAAAAGTAAAAACCCACTCTTTGTGTTTACACTATATCAGACTAATGACGATGGTTTATAGATCCATCAACAGTTCTCTAAAGACCACCTTATATAGATTTAAGGTAGCATGACCATCTCGCACAAGCTGAACAGTAAGAGGTTCTAAAAGAATATCAATTTTAGACCAAGTATCAAAATGAAACCAAGTATCAGGTATCAGGATACAGGTTAGGTGCCAATGCAGATCGGATGCCAAGGTACAAACCGAGTACCAAAATGCAGACTGAGTACTAAGATAAGCGTCGATTCCCAAGAGGATTGTCAAGATGAAAACTAAAGAGATGAGAGCTATGGGCATAGAATGAAGTCTGAGTATAGCACAAGTCTAAAGGAGTAACTGGCCAGCAATTACTACTATCCAGAACATGGAAAGAGGGGAAGTACTACTTAAAATAGAGTAGTGGAAAAAACAGTAATTGTCATGCATAGAAATAGATGGAAGTGGCCTATGTGGCACAAATGTGTGAGGAAAAAAATTGAAATGGGAGAGTGAGACATGTCCTAAAGATTAATGGAAGCCACATATAAATGTCAGATTGTAATAATAGTTTATCCATCTCCTTTTGGCATAATGCTATACTAGAAATTTATTTTTTTTAAAAAAATCATTAACGCTTTATTTTTTAACAAATTTTTATATCCATTCTCTTTAAATCCCTACAATTTAGTTTTCCTGTCATGTACTTCCTAGCTATTAGTAGCATGCATCTTAGTAATGAAAGCACTTAGAGGTTTAAGGTGGTAGAACCTATATTATTCTAACCTCACATCTTAAATCTTCATATTGTCTAGCGAGAAACTTGTGGCATACTCTGGTAATTCATTCAGCCAGCCCACCCATTATTTTTGTTATTCTCAAAGGAAACACATTGTGCTCTAAAAGGCAAAAAGAAGGAAGGATTACTAAATAATGAGAAAACTTGGTTCTTGCCTCTCTTCTCATTGCATGTATTGAAGAGATATTCTAGGTTCATTTGGAAAATGGCATTTCCATCATGCCTCGACCAAAAAATTAAGAAACATAAAAAAAAAAAAATGATGGATAAGCATCCAATGGTCGAGTAGAACATGCATGTCCTTAGCAAGTAATTAACGTAGTCCTAGACCCATTAGGACATTGAACTTCTATCATAATTATGACAGAATTTTAGAATCTTTATATATACATATTTTTATGATGACCCACAGGAGAGAGACATATATGTATCTCTCTCCCTCTCATATAATCCTTCAATGCATTGAACACCTATTTGTTTGTTGAACTTAAGAGGGTTTCTCATGTAGCAAGATATTGATTCTTTTGAAAAATCCTCATCTTGCCTCTATCATTACCTTAATTAAACCAAGATCATATGATCAGGTTATTGCCAATAATCCTCAATTATAGTGGTTTATCAAAAGCATATTATATCCCATTCAATCTATAGATAAGATAAGCTCCCTTATTTCCAATATTTTAAATTAAATGAATTGAATAAAAAAAATATTGTTGTTATATTTGTTTGTCACTGATCCATAGGCCTAGCCTATATTTATTAGTATGATTAACAAATAATGGAGGTTGAAACCTTGACCATGTTAATGGAAGTCTCATGATTGATGGCAATTGGAGTCGGTTTTTGCTGTTAGAGAACTCTATCTGTTTCCAAGAAAATAGTTAGGAAGCAGCAGGAGGAAGAGGAATAAAGGGGAACTTGATGGATTCTAAATTTTTACTTCAAATTTTTTTCAAAAAAATTAAGTACCCATTTGGATAGTTTAGCAGGACTGTGCTGGATTTCTTGCTGATCCATAGATTAGTCAGCCTCTTTGGGCATGGTCCACATCAACACAATACCCCCCAAGCCTATCTAATGTGGGAGGAAAAAATGACCTCCATGAGTCATCTGTAGACCAAAAAATTCATCAGCTGAGATTTAGGCTGAGACTACGATGGACCCTCAGAAAACTCATAGATGGTGTGCTGATAGGCTTAATTCATATTTCTGTAAGAATACCCAAACATGTCCTAAAAGATTGACTTTAACCTCTGGTTCTTGTGCCGATCCTTATTAGTTATTACTTATTAGAACTTATGTTTAAGAACCATGATATAGCTTGGCTAGAGCTATGGTTGTGTTTATGACATGCGTTGGGATTATAGGTTATGATATCCAGTCCAATGCTATGTAGGCCCACATGTCGTCATGTATTATCTTGTTAAACTTGCTTTACCCAACCCTAGTCCTGGCCTTTTCTACCTAGTGTAGTGCCTGTCTATTACTCCTCTCTTCTTAGACCGGCCCGCTAGAAAAAATTATAAGCACAAACATTTTTAACCTAAAATTATTTTTATATCGTTACAGCAATTCTTTGTGCACTGCACGTAGTACAGCAAAAATGATGTGGAGCACACCGTGGCAGCCAATTTGTCCACATGGTATGGAGAAAATATATGAATACACATCCCGTAACCATCATCTTGGCCGTCTAATATAGCATTTAATAAGATAAGATATGATGGGGGCGCATGTCGCAGGAAGTTAATGAATATCATATCAATTTTTTGAAACTTTGAAGTAATGAAAATGCCCGTTCCCTCCAAGATGCCCTCTTTTTCGCTATTTTTCTCATGCTTGGCCATTACGAATTCTTCTATTTTCTCTCTTCTTTCTCATTTCGTTCTCTTGCTGCCTGAGCTTCAGATTGTTCAAAGTTTCTCCTACAGTGAGCATTATGTTTCCGAGATTGTTGCTAGCATTAACCTGCATTAATTTCTTCAACACATATGTCGTATCTATCAAATTTGTCTTTTCCATTGTATTACATTTCTTCTTTTTTGAAGTTCCTTTATTGCAGTAGCTTCTATGGTAGTTACACGAAATTAATATGTTAGATAGGCTAAAATGAGCTATTTTTTTCAGATTAGTGCAACAAGAAGTAAAAATAATGACACAGGAAGTCGTTAACATACTATCGAAAAGATATAACCACTATCGGAAAGTCATACAAGCTAGTAGTAAGCAACACGAAAGCATTCCACTACATCCTAAGACATCTTAATCAATATTTATGACCTTTTGTTTGTTGTTATAATGTCCTATTATGTTCTTATGACTTTCTGAACTTTGTTTGACCTGCCATTATAACAAAAAGTAATAATGAAGACACAGGATATCATAAACGGATAACAAGATATTATAACCACTATTGAAAAGTCATATAGGCCAGCAACCAGCAATATCGAAGTATTTTTCTACTTTTCTGTGATATCTCGATTGATAGTTATGACCTCATCCTATTGACTCTTATGACGTCCTATTACATTTTCATGACATCCTGAACCTTCTTTGACTACCCATTGCAATGGAAAGTAATAACGAAGACACATGACGTCACAAATGAGCAATAGGATGTCATAACCATTATCGAAAAGTCGTATAGCAAAGCAACAAGCAACACGGAAGCCTTCCACTGCATTCTATAACTTTTTTATCAACTATTATGACCTCTTGGTCCTTATTATGATGTCCTATTATGTTATTATGACATCCTGAACTTTGTTTTGACTTATCATTACGATGAAAAGTAATAACGAAGAAACAAAAAGTAATAAATGGATAACAAAATGTCGTAACAGCTATCGAAAAATTATATAGCAAAGCAACAAGCAATACAGAGCTTTCCTCTGCATTCTATGACATCCCGATCATCATTTATGACCTCTTGCTCCTTGTTATGATATCATATTACCTTTTTATGACATCTTGAACGTTGTTTGACTGGTCGTTGCAATGGTAAATAATAACAAAGACAAAGGATGCCCTAAATAGACAATAGAATGTTATAACCACTATCAAAAAGTCATATAACGAAGCAGCAAGCAATACGGAAGCCTTCTATTGCATCCTATGACTTTTTGGTCAACTATTATGATCTCCTGATCCTTATTATAACATCTTATTATGTTATTATGATATCCTGAACTTTGTTTGACTTATCACTGTGATGAAAAGTAATAACAAAGAAACAGAAAGTTATAAATGGGCACCAGGATGTCGTAACCACTATCGAAAAGTCATATAGTAAAGCAGCAGGTAATTCGAAAGCCTTCCTCTGCATCCTATATCATCTCGATCAATATTTATGACCTCCTATTAGCTCCTGTGATACTATGTAGCCATGTATGAGTTCCTCTTTCATCGCACGACATCTTTAAAGGCATACATCATGTGGGATGAATCGATATGATATTTGTGTGAGCATTACTAATGTCAGATGTTAAGTCACAATGGAGTTATTTTTTCTAGTTTGTGCCACGATAAATAATGATGATGGCATGCGATGTTCGAAATAGGCCATAGAATATCATAAGCGATATCAGAAAGTGATATAAGGCAGCATGAAGAAATCTTCCTTTGCATCCTATAACTTTCTAATCAAAGTTTATGATATCCAGTTTTCTACTATGAGGCCCTATTATGATTTTATGACATCCTGAATTTTGTTTGATTTATTATGTTTTGTGTATAACTTATATAAAAATTGCTGCAGATGATCTTCAAAGTATTGATCCAAAAAATATCCAAAATGATCACTTGGATACTGAGATTGCTGCAAATGATCTAAAAATTATTGGTCTAAAAAATATCCAAAATTATCAATTGGATGAAGCTGCAGATGGTGGTTATCTTGAGAATCCATCTTCTTGTAGTACACCATATGCAGGTAATAATAATGTTGATCCTTATGTTGGAATGGTGTTCGATTCATTAGCTGATGTATACAATTTCTATAATGGATATGCGGGAAGAGTTAGTTTTGGAATCACAACTGTGTGCAGTAGGTTGAACCACAAAAAAAATTAATTTTCAAGCACCTAGCATGTTGAGGGCAGAAAAATCTAGGAAAAAGGAGAATTTTATGAATCACAGGGACACTGGTAAAGTTGATCGTAAGACCTCAATAAAAGTCAAATTTAATTCTAAAACTGGCAAATGGAGATTGAATGATATTATTCTAGAACACAACCATTAGATGGCCATATCAACAGTTACTTATCTATTGTCATATAGGAGGATCACCATATCAGAAAAGGCAGAGATTAGCAACATGCATGCCATGATTATACCTACAACTCAAATTTACTCTGCTATGATAAGAAAGAAAGGGATAGAAGGTAATTGAAATTCACAGAGAATGATGCTCATAATTTTATTTATTGAGAACATCAAAGTCAGCTGAAAAAAGAAGATGCATAGTCAATGGTTTATATATGCATGATTTAAATTTTACGATCACCACCGTACAAAATGATTAAAGTAGTAACAAAGATTATTTATCTAAAAAAATTACCTTATAATCAGATGCCATTTGACCTTTTGATCACTCATTTTCATTTAATAGTCCAAATCATCTTGTGCTAACTTGACCATGATAATGATGTCCGATTGAAGTAAATTTTGATAGTGTGCTACAAATATCACTAAGATCATTGTTGTAAAATTTCAGATCTATCAATGATCTTTATCTATCAAATCATCATGCAGTTGTTCGTGATCATCAAAATTAAATTTTATTAATCGATATAGCTAGGACATAAGGATCGAGATGATCTTTTGTGATGATACTCTAACGATAATTATTTAGATAATGAACGGTGAAGATGGATTTTAAATTCTAAAATTATATCATATTCAAAAAATAAATAAAAAAAATTATATTCGATTATAAAATATATTTACGATCAATTTTTTGATTGCAAAATATAAAAAAATTTATGATCAAAAAATTAATCATAAAATATTTGAATTATTTTTCATCATAAATATTTTTTTTGAATTTTTTTGTTAATCTTTTTTAGAGAGAAAAATTTTGGAGAGAAAAAAATTATTTTTTGATAGAAATTATTAGCCATGAAATAAATTTTTTCATCATTAATAATAATTATTAGCGACATAAATTAAAATTTTATTGTAAATAAATTTTTCAAATTTTTTATTTATTTTTTTAGAGAAAAAAAATTAGAGAAAAAATTTTGTTTTATGAAAATTATTAACGATGAAAATTTATATTTTATTACAAATAAATGATTATTAGCGATGAAAATTAATTTTCATCGCTAAAAGTCCAATAAATATCCTAAGATTTTTCTGTCACTTTCGTCTGCACGCGTTTTGGGTTCCCGCATTTCCTCTCGACTTCCCCCATTCTCGGGCTTCCACCGGCCTGCTCCACCATTGCTTTCCTAAGCTCCACCATGGCTTTCTGCCATCGCTTCCGCTAGTCATCACCGACGACTCCTTTTCTCCCTCAAGTACGATCCACCATCATTTTTCGCCCGCCATCAGTCTTTTTTTTTGGTTGATCGGGCCACCGACGAGAGGCATTCGGCGCCCCCACTGGCACGTGCCGGTGGCCGCCAAAGCACGAAGCCGCCGATGGGGGTGATCGGGGAGGGGGTTCGGCCATGGGAAAGGGGGGTTGTGGGGTGCAAAGGAGCAGTGCTGGTAGGGGTGGGGGGGCATGGGGTTTGCCGGGGCAGAGAGGAGGGGGGTGGGTCACGATGGTCTGTCTGACGATGATGGGGTGCGGGTGCAGGAACCGGGGTTTGGGGGGACGGCGGTGGGTCGGAGGAGGTTCGGGTGCTGTGGGGTTTGAGGGATGGCGGTGTGGGGGGCCATGGGGCCGATGGTTGGAGGGTGGAGGGGGTTGCGGGGGCCCAGAGGGTCAGAGGGTAAAGGAGGTTTCGTGGGGTGGGGGTGGGCGGCATGGGGGCTGGGGGTCGGAGGGCAGAGGTGGTGGGACGAAGGGTGGGGTGAGGCTGCGAGTGGTGCGCCGGAGGGGGGTGGGTGCGAGTCGGTCGTTGACGGAGGAAGGTTGGCTGAGGCGGGGAGGGAGGAAGAAAAGGAAGAAATGGGAGGGAAAAAAGAAAAAAGAAAAAAAATAAAAAAATAAAATATTAATCAAATATTTTATTATTTGATTAATAATAAAATATTTTTTTGTTATAATTTAATACATATTTTTTTTGCTTGTTATAATTTAATGCATATTTTTTTATAATTTAATGCATATAATTTATTGTGATTATGATTTAATATTTTAATTAGGATTAGCTGAATCCTTCAGTGAATTTTTAATACATATGAACTATCCGATCCAAAATTTGAATTGAAATTCGATTCAAATCCAGATCATAATCTGGATTGGATCGAGGTGGGGATTCGGATCTGGATCGAGGTGGGGATCCGAATCTGAATCTAAATCACGATCTGGGTCGGATCCAATTAGAATCCAAGTTGGAATCCAAATCCAGGTTGGAATCCAGATCATGATCTGATCCGGATCTAGAATGAGCCATATATATTAGCAACTCAAGCGAAATAAGTAATATATTTAAAGGATCTGAAATATCGAGGTGATTGGCTTGTCGTACAAAGAATAATACCTAGAGGTGTAAATGACATACCAACCTGACTAGAAAAGGACAAAAATTCAGATCTATATGAAGAGGAAGCTTTTCAAGAGAAAGAACAAATATTGACTGACCTCCTTGTTGACGAAGAACTTATGACAACTCATTTGAATAGAGTTGATCTACCGTCCAATGAAGTTGGAGCTGATTTTATACTTAATCTTGATAATTCGGAGGGCAATGATCGGTTCATAAATGATAATGAGATAGAAGACAATACATTAGTCGATTATCATGATTCAGAAGAAGATCTACAAATTGAGAAGGATACGGATATTGATGAGTAGATTTATATTTTTTGTTGAATCTTCTCTTGCAATAATGATATGCAATACAATTCTATTCATTAGCATTTATGTATTTCTCGCTATTATTGTTCATTCTTATATTCATTTGTATGTCAAGTTAGTTATATGCATGATTTAAGCATTGCAGGTATGGCACCAGGAGAGAGACAATCACGTTCGAGTTCCCAACCTATCCCTGAGGCTGAGCCTTCTCCCATTTCCATTGCCTCACCATTAGAGCCGCTAGAGGATGCTGTAGAGGCAAGTCCGAGTGATAGTGCTGTAGAGGTGGGTTAGAGTGATATTTTAATATTTTTTACATAATAAAATTCGATTTTAATTATATCTAATAGGCTTATAGATAGCTATCATACTAATGATTTATTCATTGTTGTTTTAGGTCATTCTCTGTAGGTGCTGACATAAAGGTGAGGTCCGTCGAACAATATCGTCCTAGAGTATTGGAGATGTGAGCATGAGGGATAGCATCTCCATATCGAGATTCCACCTAGTTATACCATACCCATTAGGGGATGGTGCGAACCATGGTGGACTGAGCTGGGCATCATATGCCATAGCTATGCCCTTGTGATGCTTTTTGATTGGCGTTAGGTCATATGGGCTCAAAGAGAGGTCTTCTATAGTTACTTACAGGTAAAATAATATTTAGTAAAATATTTAATTAGCACTGTATTCTTATAATATTTGTTATTGGCAGGCTATATTTGATATTGTTGATTTTGGGCACGATTACGTGCAGTGAGCTATAGATGATCATTTATGCTCACATTTCAAGAATTACCGACATCACATTCATCATCATTGGTATGCTATAGTGCAGGACCAGGGGGTGGAGGCAACACGACAGCGGCCATATGACAGCATCGGTATCGAGGATTGGACTGTCATATGTCATAGGTATGAGGATTTGATATATCAGATTAAGCATCCATTTTTTTTAGAGTTTAATAATTGAATTATTTACTCTTAAATTCAATTACTTATTTATCAATTTGACTGTTAACTATATAGGAACGATGTGTTCGAAATACCATGAATTGGGTAAGATAGATCATCTTGCACTATAGGGGTTTAAGGTCGTTCGCTCGCCATATTGAGCAGATGATAAGTAATTTCTATTTAGCATATGTTAACTCTTTAACTATTTAAATTTTTTTTATTAATTATTCTTAAATTACAGAGAGACATAAAGAGTGGTGAGCTTTTCGGTAGGATTGAGATCTACCAGCGAACCCATCAGCGATGGTTAGGGGAGTGGACGACGAGGAGCCAAGAGATTTATGTAAGTTTTTTCAACTACTTTTTTTGCTGATATTTTGATTTTAAATACAAACTTAGAATAGCTATAACTTTAATTTTCAAGATTGTATGATAGAGATTAGATCTCAGCCTATCCCTGAAGGCTCAACTGCATCCACAGATGATGAGATCTGTGATCAGATACTTGATATAAGATTCTATTATGTTAGGGGACTGGGACATGGGATCAGAGCTCCTCCATCCTTCTACTTATCTAGGGCTGACATCCATGGTGCTTGTGATGTCCGGTTGGAGGAGCTACAGAGGCAGACTGCTGAGGATCGACAGCGAGCTGATGAGGATTGACAGCTGATGAGACAGATGATGGAGTGGATGGTACAGATAGAGCAGATGATAGAACTGATGAGGCAATAGTAGGTTAGTCCGTCATCCTCCACCCATTCTCTTTCCTCAAATACTGATACTTGACGGTTAGTAACTTGTTTCTGTATTTTTTATTTTTATTTTGAACCTCTTTTAATTATTAAATTTATTTTTTTATAATTATTTTTAATATAATAAAATTATCAAATTTAATTATTTATGAGTTTATTATCTATTTTTTTAATTTTATAGATTATAAATATAAAATGTTAAAAATATAAATTAAAAAAATATATATTTATAATTTTTAAAAAAATATTATATTATAATTAGTGATGAAATTATTTATGATGGATTATTTCTATCATAAATAATTTATTTTTTAAAATTTAAAAATCTATTTTAAAATTATTTATGATCTAATTTTTTCATCACAAATAATTATTTTTTATGATAAAATTATTTACGATTGGTTATTTCCATCACAAATAATTTATTTTTCAAAATTTAATTTTTTTAAAATTATTTGTGATAGAATTCTTTCATTGCAAATAATTTTTTTGATGATGAAATTATTTATGACATAAATTTTTTATTGTAAATAATTTATTTTATTAAAATTTAAAAAATATTTAATTTATTTATTAAATTATTAATGATAAAAATTTTTATCGTAAAAAATTAATTATTAGTGATGAAAATTAAATTTTCATCATAAAAAATTATCTGCGACCCTATTTTTGTGATGAAATATTAGCGACAGAAATTCCATCGGAAATAAGTACTAGGGACAAAAATTTATTATTTGTAATGCTTTTTTTGCATTGCAAATAATCTTTTTTGTTGTAGTATATACTTCACACAAAAAATGCAAACTAAAAATATAAATTTCTTCTATACATTAGACTTAAATGATAATGGGCAGCTTAGGATTATCTTCTAGATCCATCCAAGGTCTAAAATGTCATGCACCTACTTTGATGATGTATTGACCTTTGATACTATTTACCTTATAAATACATATCAAATGCCGTTCTATCTATTTGTTGGAGTTAATCACCATGGACAGTCTACCTTGTTTGGTTGTGCAATGATGTCAGACGAGAGGATCGAAATTTTTATTTGAATATTTCAATCATGGCTAGATGCACATGGGGGTCAGGCACTCCAAGCTATTATCTCCAACCAAGATTAGGCGATCGAAGCTGCTGTCTGAGAGGATTTTCCAAATGCACAATACTGATTTTGTCTTTAGTACATATTGAAGAAGATCTTTGAAAACATAGGCCATATAGGCATAGCTCATCTCAAATTTATGGTTAAATTTGATGAGGCCGTATATAGCATAGTTACAACACAAACCTTCAAAGAAAAATGGGCAAAACTCATGGACAAATATGAAGAATGCAAAGCTATAGATTGGTTGCATGATCTTTACAAATGTCAGGAGAAAAAGATTCCAGTTTTCCTTAAGGATACCTTCTTTATAGGAATGTTGGATTCCTAAAATACTTGAGTTTATTATCATTTGAACCAATTTATTTCCTAAGTTTTCTTTAACAATCTTAATTCATTAATGAGCATGAGTATGAAATTATTTCTTTTCTAGGTTTCTTCTGATGTCCTGTTTCAATTAGTCGTGCCTTTTACCATAACATACCATAACACATGTTGAGTTATTTTTCCTATTTTTGAAATCCTTTACAGGCATGTCATCCTCTTAGAGGAATAAGAGTATCAACCACTTCTTTGATGGATTTGTAAATTCGAAGATCACACTTAAAGAATTTATCTATAAGTATGAAGATGTCTTGAAGAAAAGATATGAAGCAAAAAATGAGCAAGACGATAAGTCCTTCCAAATGAATGCTTTCCTCAAGATATCCTCACCTTCTGAGAGACAAAAAGTAGGCATATACATCAGGTGCATGTTCAAAAAATTTGGAACAAGATCCTTAAGATGACTAAATCAAGTATTAAAATAATCTAAAAAGTTGACAACTGCATCGAATATTCTGTTAAGTCATTTCATAGAATTGAAGTTAATGAAATTGAGATGGAGATTGTAGAAAACTATATTGTTTCATATGACAGCTAGTTGGAGGAAGTAAAATGCCAATGTCGATCGGTCCTCCATCAATACTTATGTAGGCATACCTAATTGGTCCTCCATCAGAGCGAAGCTTTTCACATTCTAAATAAGTACTTCTTGAAGAGATGGAGGAAGGACATAAAATATCAATTTGATGATTTTGATTGTGATGTTCAGCTATGTCCCATGAGCACTAGAAAAGCAAGGTATTGGTCATCCTACATTATTCTTATGATGTCCTATCTGTAACTACAACATCATATTCCATACTATATAATTCTATTTCGTATAGATATGCTTTAATGAGTCATCGAATAATGAAGCTAACAGAAGTTGCATCAATGTCTGAAAATGTATTTAACTTAATGATGGCTGATCTAACTGCATTATTCAGAAGAGTGGTAGGTGCTAACTATTTAGCACAATCAAATTCGCAAGTTCTTATTTGAGATCCTAATAATATCGTCCCAAAGGGTCAGCCAAGAGAGAAGAGATTAAAGAGCAGTGTGGAAAAGTCAAGGAGGTCAAAAAAAATTATGAACAAGACATTTGGTGATCCATCTACTAAAAAAATAATAAATGGCCTGCTAAAAGACAAAGGATGACTACCTATGAAGTAATGGTACTCCAACAGAGTGAATATACTCAATCATCCTCTGATCCATTATTGGATGAGTTTGATGCTTACATATATAGCCAACTAATATAGGAGAGAGAAAATAATTAAAGTATATATTAAGCATTATTGTCAATTTTTATCTCAGTTTTATGAGTTAGAGCAATATTTCATGATGGTGTATATATTGTTCAAGATGTCATATATAGTCACAGAAAGTCATATATATTATTTTCGAACTCATATAAGATATTAAAAAGTTATGATAACTAATACAATATCATATAAAAATATAGAAAGTTATATATACTATTCAAGATATCATATATAGTCACAAAAAGTCATATATATTATTCTGAAACTCATATAAGATATCAAAAAGTTATGATAATCAACACGATATCATATAAAGATACAGAAAGTCATATATATTGTTTAACATATCACATATAATCACAGAAAGTCATATATATTATTCTAAAACTTATATAAGGCATCAAGAAGTCATAATAATCAGTACAATATCATATAAAGATACAGAAGTCATATATACTATTTAGGATATCATGTATAGTCACAGAAAGTCATATGTATTGTTCTAAAACTCATATAAGGCATCAGAAAGTTATGATAACCAATACGATGTCATATAAAAATACAAAAACTCATTTATACTGTTTAGGATATCATATATGCTAATAGAAAGTCATAAAAGTTGTTCAGGATGTCAAATACACTTCTGTACTGACAAAATTTAATCCATAAAATAACAATCTATTTTATTCATGACATCTTGTAGTAATATATGACATCCTGTAGTCAAAATATGATATTCATGCATATATCTATAACATCCTATATTTACATCCAAACATTCGGCAAGAAATGACATTAAATTGATATTATTTCAACTATATTATAACTTACAATTATACTCCAGAGAAGATTATTAAACGAACACAAAGATCAAATGTAAAACTAAAAAAATATGTTTCAAATATAAAATTATTATTTTTCCAAATACTTCAAACATTACCAATTGTAGCATTCACTTTCTGTGTGAGCCCCTCCTTTAGAATTCTTGCTCCAAGCTCCCATTGGTATTGAAGGATGTCATCTCCTATAAAGTTTCATTGATGTGGCCTATCCTTGCGAGTAAGAAAATCTATATACTTTAGATAGTACAGACCATAGTCTAGAAAGCAGGGGGTTAGGAAAGATAGTTCTAATCTTCCTCCATCTTTCATTTCTATACCTTTGTATTGTCACAAAAAATATGGAATATTCTTTCAAAAATCTTTTGCCACTTCTTGGCATCAGCTTTGTACTTGATGCTATACTTTATAAAGTTTAGGTGGAGAAAGCATTTTTGCATCATGTTAACTGCCACCAGATGCTAGTGGAGATTTTCTGAGTTGATGATAGTGAAAAGAAACCTAAACTCCTTTACATCACTAATATTATCAAAAATCATTTGCACCACTGTGCCAGCAAGCTCTTGATGTACTGATTTTGACTGAATACACATCCCTATTATCATTATGGGGGATAAAAGGCACTTGTGGTAGATGTTTGGGCATTCACTCTAGTTTTGGAACATGAACTCCTATCCAGTATCGATAACCTATCCATGGAAAAAGAAATCAATTAATACAGCAAAACATTATGTCATAGAAGAATAAATAGAAGAAATAATAATATATTTGAAATCATACAGGAATAGCAGGAAGACATACAACTATTCTGGAAGTCATACAATAGTAATAGTGAGACATACCATTTAGGATGTCATATAATACTATTAGAAAAAAATAAAACAAAAATAGAATGTCATAAAATAGTAATATGAGGAGTGGAATCCTTACATCATTGATAATCATATTGCCAAAAAGTAGGTCATGAATGTGGAACCTCATGATGCTACCTCGATGATGGTTAATGTAAACAATCTCTTTGTAAGCGAAAAAATTTTATTTTCTTCAATAATATAAACAAAATTATATACAATGTCATAAATTACTAATTAGAAGTTATTAGATTAATGCGGATATTATACAACCATACAAGGTATCATAAAATACTAATTGAAAGTCATTAAACTACAGGCAATATCAAATAACAATACAAGATATCATAAAATACTAACTGAAAGTCATTAAACTATATATGATGATATAGAGCAATACAGAATGTCATAAAATACTAAGTGGAAGTCGTTGAACTATATATGATAACATATAATAATACAGGATGTCATAAAATATTAACTGAAAGTTATTAAAATATAGAGGGTATTATATAACAATATAGACTGACAAAAAATACTAAATAAAATCCATTAAACTTTATAGGATGTCATATAACAGTACAAGATGTCATAAAAAACTAACTATAAGTCGTTAAACTATACAGAATGTCATATAACAGTACAGAATATCATAAAATACTAGCTGAAAGTCGTTAACTATACATGATGTCATATAAGAGTACATGATGTCATGAAACACTTATGAAATATTTTTTTTTTTTAAATATTGATGATAGTATCTTCTTCCTCGATCAGTAGGTTTTCACTTGATAATCCGAAACATGATGGATGACAAATTTCTTTTCTTTGGCTATGCGAATTGGTTCTGTGTCTGTCAAATATGATATATCAAGAAGCATAACTTCTTTAGGTGTGGGGACTGTCTTGCTCTTTTTTCTGAATTGGTCAGTCTAAAATATTGGATCTTCTGTCAGAAATGAGGCCTTGCACACTCGGTGTTCTTTTTGCACCCTTTTCCCGAGTGAATATATCAACAGTTGTGGCTTGTCTCCCACCTCTTCCACCTCTTCCTTTTTCTCTTCCTCCTCCTCTTTCATCTCATCCTTTTTCTCCTCCTTTTCTGCTGCATCCTCCCTCTCAATCACCTTCTCCTTCTCCTCCTCCTTTTCCTTGACTTCATCCTTTTCTTACTCCTCTTTTTTTGCTACATCCTCCTTCTCAGTCACCATCTCCTTTTCTTCTTTTTTTTCATCTCATCCTTTTCTTTCTCCCCCTTTTCTGTTGCATCCTCCTTCTCAATTATCTTCTCTTTTCCTCTTCCTCATCCTTTTCCTTCACCTCCTCCTCCTTTTTCTCTACCTCCTTCTTCTCTTTCATCTCCTCCTTTTCTTCTAGCTCCACCCTCTCTTTCACCTCCTTTATTTCCTCCTTTTCGTTCACCTCATCCTTTCCCTCCTTCCCCTTTTCCTCCAGCTCCTCCTCAGTCACTACCTCCTTTTCCTCCTCCTCCTTTTCCTCCATCTTCTCCTTCTCTTTCACCTCTTTCTTTTCCTCCTCCCCCTTTCCTCCACCTCCCCCTTCTCTTTCACCTCCTCCTTTTCCTCTTCCATCCACCTCCTCCTTCTCTTTGTTGTCCTCCATCATATTGTCCTCTCCCTTTTTCTCTTCCTTTCATCCACCTCCTCTTTTTCCATCTCTTTCTTCTCAACCTTCTCTCTCTTTTTCTCATTTTTTTTCTTGCTCCCCTCTCTATGAAAGTATCTCAGCTTCCTCTTCTTTTTTCTTAGTTTTTCTCAAAGCCTCTTATTTTCTGTCATAGCTGTGCGTACATTGCACAGCGCTTCCTCTTAGGCACGTCCAGCCTTAGCACATAAGGTCTGAGCAGTTATCACTCCTACGGGATGGGTCGTATAGCATCATCAACCTGATAACAAAGAAAAAAGAGTAGAAAATCAGAATCTTAATATATATAACATCTTATAAAGTTATATTACATCCTGTGAAATGTTTATGATGCCATATAAAATATTATAACTTCTTGAAATATGATATGCCCAAAACCTATAATATGCAATGCATTCTGTACCAAAATATGACATCCTAATAAACTCTTATTACTTCATATACTATTATACTAGTAAGTTTACCTCGTGGGGCTGGAGGATGTTGAATTTTTTATCGTGTGTCCTCTTATGGCAATCATGCCACCTCAATAATCTTAGTAATTTTATAGGATTAGTTGGGCTCTCATGTTAGTGTGCTCGAGAAACCACACATGCTCATGAGTATTTTCTCAAATCAAACTACAGAAGAATAAAGAAAATGTTAAATAGGATAAATTTTTATTATGAATTATCATTATCATGAGGGCTACCTAATAGTCGAAGAGCGTGGGCTGCCTCCTACCATTGTCAGGCCTCTTTGGTTGGCGTGGTTCCTTAGACCTCAAGCACTAGACAATCTTTAGGAGCATCTGAAGAGTCAAGTCTCTGATGGCAGTAGCCCATGCAAAAGCTTCGACTTATAACAGATCATCCAAGAATGAGATCAAAAATCTTAGACACGTCTAGTTTGACTTGGGTACCAAAAATATGGTGAGCATGTAGGCTATCCAAAGCCTAATAGTATCCTCAATGTCCTTCTTTCTCATTGAGGACTTTAGCTCATAAATTAAATTCTTTACTTCTTTATACTGTAGATCTAATTTAGAACCAAATTTCTCAAAGAGCCTCCCCTTAGTCTTGGTTCTTGTCATCTTAATTTCGTGGCATGGAAGATCCAAAATAAGCGCAACTTCTTCTACACTAAATCTTATTATCTTTTCACTAAAAATGAATTCATCACCTCCTACATAGCACTTAATATGAGATAGAAATGCCCCATCCACTATAATAAGGTCCATGTCAATGAAGGTGCAATGGGTTCTTAAGCATGATATCTATGTGTACAACAAAAAATTATATCTTACGGACATTCTCTACATACATAGTTGGCCTGCATGAGTTCTTATAAATTTGAGAGGCTCTATCTTTCTTAACCCAGGGCTTCCTTGGGTTGCTCAGTTGCTTTCCTACAAGAAATATTTGGATGACCATCAATAAGAAGTCACACTAATATATAGGGTGTCAAAAAAGAAATAGAATATCATACATAATAACAGGATATCATAAAATCAATAAAAAATCATATAAACTAATAGCATATCATAATATCATACAGAAATGCTATAGAGAATAATAGAAAGTTGTACTAATCAATAGGATATCATAAAAAGAAATAGGATGTCATAGATAACCATAGGATATCAGATAAATCAACAGGATGTTGTATAGCAAAAAAGGACATCATAATATTCATTTACCTTCTATTTCTTATTTTCCTATTTTGGAGGTTGAAATAGGGGCATCCTCTTTACTGTAGACAACAATAGCTGTGCTCCCTTTGCTCATCTGGTCTTTTTCCTTGTATTGTCTTTGATGCCTTCTAAACACATAGATTTTAGGGGTCATACATGAACAATACAGGATCTCCTGCACCAAATCGTTCTCTTTCAGGAAAAGAGGAAGGGGATATAAGATAAGGGGCAACAGGATGTATATAGAAGCTTAAAAAGTGAAAGAGAACTATCAAAAATCACTGCCAACTACTGAGATGCTCCAATCATTCGAAATAAAAGAATGTAGATAAAGAACAAAGGAAAAGATAGTCACCAGAGTGGAGAGAAAATACTCGCACATGATGGGATAGAAGATGGAGGAAGACAAAAAGATTTTTTCTCTTCTTGCCTCTTTTATTCTTTCACCGATAGGAGCAAAAATGATATTTTATCATTTTGAAAAGATCAAGAATGGCTTGCACTTAATATCTTCTAATGATGGTTCAGTCATGTGTTAGATGTATGTCCTAAAAATCAATATGACTGACACATTATAATAAAGTTAGGACATAATTTTATACTTAATACATTGATTTGATCAATAAAAGGATAAATTTATTTTTCGTTCAAATGTGATGTGTCCTTGAATCATCTATGAAATTAACTTTTCGATACATATTCTCAAAGTATTGAGAATTAGAGATATGAATTTAATTTCTAAATGCTCCTGATCATAGTATCATCATGAGGATGGTGATCGATCCAGATAGACCGACGTATAAATTATTTTTTTTGAGATAGATAAGTCTTTGATCTATAGTGTAGAGACACTGAGTGACGAGTGCGGATAGTTATTAGAGAACAACTAGTATTGAGCGTGACCATACGAGAGATCACTTGAATTTCTACTCGATCATTAGTGATTATCTCGATGCTGTAGTTGTGAGAATGGTCTTTTGATCTGAGATGGTACGCCTGCTCATAGTGAGGCTGCTGGAATTTGACTGATACATAAAATATGATCTCAATGAGCCTTTGTACTGGATATTGGTGATAGTTGATCTATTGTAGGAGTAGGTTACGCATCAAGATGCGATCTATCGATCTTGATAGAGAGGAGTAGTTCTATGACATTTAAGAGGCTAAGTTCGAGAGTTTGTGGCCACAGCAGTGTGATTGATGGAAAATAGTTTTCATAAGAATCACAATTGGACTTGAGCTGATCGAATTTATCATATGACTGATGATGAGGTTTGATGATTTATCCATGATCTGCCATCTAGTCGGGACTCACGATAGAGGGACTGAATCACACGTTAACTACACCTTGAGGTTCGTTTTCAATTCTACTGGGTTGCCATTATATACTGCTAGATGTCACTGGTGGATTGTGAGAGCTCACTAGGGTTGCTCAGGATCGATAATTCTCGATGAGTTAGAGTAAAATTATTTCGATCCATTAAAAAATTTTTTAATGATACTTTAATAGAGATCATTGTATATCTCACTGCCAGATAGAATTAAACCTATGGGGTTACACAATAAAAGGATTAGATCTGAAATAAGTAATTGAGCTTATAAAGTGTCAATTGAATTTAGAAAAATCTTATTGGGTTCAAGATAACCTTGCTAGCACATAGTTGGACTCAATTTTCTCTTTATATTTAATTTTTTTATTTGATAAGATAATTCAAACTCAATTATCTACTAAAAATCTAAATGAATTAGATTTATTGAGCTTTAATTGTTGAGTGCCTAAGATTTTAGATCAAATGAATTAAGGATGCAAGTCTTTAATTTATTTTCTTAATAGTTTTGATGGGGCGCCACTTGATTTGATCAAGTTGGGCATGTCCCACCTTTAGAGGGCTTGTGGATCCTTGATTGAGTGTCCTTTGGGTGCAAAAGGGGGTGTGATTTTGTGGATGCAAGGGCTCCAAGAGTTGGCGCCTAATAGATTCTCTAAAGGAAGTTGAATAACTTAAGTTATTAGGAAACCTAATGCAAGTAGGACTTATATTAAGAGCTTGTTTGATTTTGAATAGGATTCAAATCTTATACCTATTTAAAGAGACCTCTCCTAAAGTCTCTAAGCACTAAAACCAATAGCCCCACGCCCATCAAGGATAGCCCCATGCCCTCTCTTCCTCTCTCCCTCTCTTCTCTCTCGGGCGTCCAACGTCCTCCTCTTTGGGCGTCTATCTTTTTCATGCCCATAAGGGCTTTGGGCGTCCACCTCTTGTACTGGTTTTTAGTCCCTAATAGCAGCATAATCAAGGGAAGAAAAGCAAGAGAAAAAGAGAAAAAGAGAAAAAGAAGATCAAGAAAAAGATCAAAGAATTGATCGCAATCTAGACTTCGTTCAGATTCACAGACTAATTTTTCTTGGAGAAGAAAAATCAATTTTAAGATGACTGTTCCAGACTGATCCTGAGTGAATAGCCATAAAGGTCGGACACTTGCTTGGCTAAGAGAGATCTTCTTCTCTTTCAGATCCAGATTTGAAGAAAGAGATTACGAAATAGGTATGTGATTCGATCACATGATCAATTTCAGCATATGTTCAATTTCAATAAATGAAGTAGATCCTTGTGGTTTATATTTTATGCATGCATGATATAGATTAAAAAAAATTTTAATTTTTTATTCTACTATAATATTTAAAAAATAAAATTTTAAAACATACATGCATGCTCCAACATAGAAATTTCAACAGTGGTATCAGAGCAACGGATTTCATATGCATGAAATTGACATACATGTTTTGAAAAAAAATTTAAAATCTGATTTTTTTCTTGATATATGAGATGTATAGATGAATATTTTGAATTTAAAATTTTATTTTAGATTTAATTTTAAAATATATATTTGATATGTTAAAGTATGCATAGATCTAAATTTTAATCTAGAACGATTTCTAGTTCATGTTCATGTCATATGTAGATGCATGCATAAATCTAAAATTTTATTTAATCTAATTCATGATTCATATATGAGATATATGATTACATATTTAGGTCATAAAATTCTTTTCAATTTGATTCATGATTTGTATATGAGATATATGATATCATGTGTTAATATGAATTTTGCTTGGATCTGAATTTTACATACATATATGAGATATATGTTTGTATGTTAAATCTAAAAATTATTTTATGATTTAAAAAATTATTTTTTATGCAAAGAATTTAGATCTAAAATTTAATTTTAGAATCTGAAATTTATGTTTGTGCATGAGGGTTTTGGTTATAGAAAAATCAAAAGTTAGGTCATGTAATTGGATTGCATTCAAGGTTTATAATTTGAACATTATGGATTTAATTTGATTAAGTAATTGATCAAACTGAGTCAAGTATTAATTAGAGTTAGATTAATTAAATTAAATAATCATACAATTATTGTTGATCAAATCGATTGAATCCCATATGTAGAATCAATTAACCTAAAGACTTAATTTGGCTTGATGATTTGAGCCTGATTCACTTGAGTTAATGTATTTGGATCAATTGACTTATTGGTGTCTAAGGCAAGTAAGACGTGGTTATTTAATTGATTTCATTAACTGATCTGATCAATTTATTAATATCTAAGGAAAGCAATAGGGAGACCCCCATCGATCTCTACTTACCTGATCAATTTGGAAGATTGAGTCTTCAATTGGGTTGCTTGGTATTTTTGGTTTAGCCCATACCAATTAGATCGATCATATGATGATTGATTAGATGAGACTTAAACCTAAACCTTCCCACAAATATTAAGTCCATAGGTCTTCCACCGTTGTAGACGTGCGGGTGTGCTACTGGTGTTGATTGTTCTCGGCTGGTTACAATAGTTTAGTTGCACCAAAAATATGCAACCACGCTATTAGTAAAGAGTTACTCCAGGATAAGGATGGGGTTGGACCCAATAACTATTAGGTGAGGGGCCCAATGACGGTCTTGCACCTGCTTGTGAACGGTAGGTCGGGCTTAACTAAGGAGTATAGTCAATAACAGTTAAGTGAGATAACTTAGAGATCAAGTCACTGCAACATACTTAGAGAAGCATCTGAGTAAAAGTTATCCATACATCGGTGTGCATGTTACCATTAACTGTTAGGTGAGGTGTATGGCATTGGTGGGATCGCAGCACCCATTAGGAATCTTTTTGTTGCATTAGGATTTCCATTTCCCACCCGTGAAGTGGAGGAATCTGAAAAATTAGTGAAAGTTATTGTTTGTATCTTAAAATTCTTAGAAACAAATATAATATTAAAGTATAAAAGTCTAACTTAAATCTCTACTCTCGCAGTTAAACAATGTCAGCCTCAAACCCTCTAGCATGCATCTTTGAAACCAATCGTTTAACCAAAATTAATTACAAAGACTAGCTCAGAAACCTCAGAATTATCTTGATCTCAAAAAAATTAGGTCATGTACTCGACTAGAAACCCATAGTGTTATCAAACCATCCTACTGCTGAGTAAAGAACTACTTTTGAAAAGTAGACGGATGAAGACAGTCGGATCAAGTGCTATGTACTGGCATATATGTCAAAACGAGTTGCAAAGCCAGCATGAGTATATGCCTACTGTCAGGGCTATGATAACTCATCTGTAAGAGTTGTATGGTGACCAGAGCCGTACTGCGTACTTCGAAGTATCCAAGAGACTCTTCAATTTGAAAACGCACTAAGGGCAATCAGTCTATGAGCACTGTATGATAGTGATCAAGGACATTGAGGAGCTTGAAAAGTTTGGGCTTGAAATATAAAAGAAATTGTAGATGGATTTGATTCTTCAATCCCTTACGAGTTCATATAGTTAATTTATTATAAATTTTCATATGAGCAAACTCAATTGCACTATACCCGAACTGGTCAATATGTTGGTCACTACGGAAGGATCCTTGAAGAGTTCAAAGGGTACTGTTCTCGTTGTGAAGTGGACTTCTTTCAAGAGAAAGTCTATTGAAAAGAAGAAGATTAAATTCGTTAAAAAGCAGAAGAAAGAGAGCAAGCCAAAGAAGGACAATCCTAAGAAGGTCGAAGCAAAGGGAAAGTGTTTCCACTGTGATGCTGAAGGCCATTGGAGGAGGAACTGTCCATTCTACCTGGAGAGTCTAAAGACCAAAAATGGTGATAAACCTTCGAAAGGTGTGCTCGTAATTGAATCTAACCTTATTATTTTTTTTACTTCTAGTTGGGTATTAGACTCTGATTTGAGTGCTCATATATGTACCTCAATATAGGGTCTAATAGAAAGTAAGAGGTTGAGGGAAGGTGATATGATCCTTCGAGTCCGCAATGAAGCAAAAGTTACTACAGAAGTCATTGATATTTATCCTCTTCGATTACTGTCAGGATTTAGATTAGATTTAAAAGACTGTTATTTTATTCCTGTAGCTAGTCGGAATTTGATTTCCATCTTTATGCTAGCACAGGAAGGTTTTGAAATTATTTTTAAAAAATATTTTTATTCTATTTATTTATGAAATAAATTGATTGCATGAGATCTTTTAATTGACAGTCTTTATCACTTGCATGTTGATGCGAATGTGAATTTAAACGAGCAAATAGTGAGTGCCGTAGGTCAAAAGAGACCCAGAGATGAAATTAACCAGAAGTACTTGTGGTATCATAGATTAGGCCACATTGGAGAGGATGGAATAAACAAACTAAAAAAGGATAGGATCTTTGGCTCTCTTAACCCAGAGTCATATCCAGTTTACGAATCTTGCCTTCGAAAAAAATGACCAAGTTATCCTTTGTAGAACATGGAAAAAGGGCCACTGAGTTACTTGCCCTGAAACACACTGATGTGTATGGGCTATTTGTTGTGCAGGCTAGGGGTGGTTATAGCTACTTCATTATCTTTATCGATAATCTATCTAGACATGGGTATGTGTATCTGATGAAACACAAGTCTGAAGCCTTTGAAAGGTTCAAAAAATTCAGAAATGAAGTAGAAAAATAAATAGGCAAGTCCATTAAGGTTCTTCGATCTGATCGAGAAGGTGAATACCTTATTTAAAAATTTTTGAGATATCTTAAGGATAATGGCATAGTCTCTCAATAGACTCCTCCCGGAACACCTCAACTCAATGGAGTATCCGAAAGGAGGAATAGAATCCTATTAGATATGATCAGATCTATGATGAGCTTCACTGATCTACCCTTATATCTTTGGAGACATGCCTTACTAACTGTCATTCACTTGTTGAATAGGGTTCCATCAAAATCTATTCCTACCACATCGTATGAGATATGGTACGGTAAGAAGTCGAGTCTAGGTTATCTCAACACTTGAGGATGTTCGGCCTATGTCAAGAGACAGATGGTTGATAAACTAGAGGATAGATCTATAATAGCTCATTTTATAGGGTATCCAAAAGAATCCATAGGATACTACTTCTATTTTTCACAAGATCACAATGTGATTGTGAGTCGGAATGCCATATTCCTAAAAAAATAGTTTATCCAGAATAGTGATAGTGAGAGGTTAGTTGAGCTCGAAGAAAAAATCTCTAAAGAGCAAAGAGCTATAGATCCTCAGGAATTCATTATTCATAAGCCAGTAGTTGACATTCTTCTACCACCTCATAGATCTAATAGAGTCTCCAGACCTCTTGAAAGGTACATAGATATGCTTACGGAAGAAATAAAGAAAATATTTCTTATGGAAGATAGGGGTCACGGTGATGATCCTAATACCTTTGACGAGGCGATGTCTGACATCGATTTAAAAAAATAGTTAGATGCAATGAAATCAAAAATTGACTCGATGCACTTAAACCAAGTATGGACCTTAGTAGATCTACCTGAGGATATTATACCCATTGGGTGTAAATAGATCTACAAAAGAAAAATAGGTACCGATGGTAAGGTAAAGACCTATAAAGCTAGGCTTGTGGTAAAAGATTATAGCCAGTGCGAGGGCATTGACTATCAAGAAATCTTCTCACCCATAGCCATGCTGAAATCCATCCGCACTATGCTTGTTGTTGCAGCTTATTATGATTATGAAATCTAGTAGATAGATGTGAAAACTACTTTTCTGAATAGATATCTTGAGGAAGATATCTATATGGAGCAGCCTTTGAATTTTACATCTGGTGATAGTGATCACAGAGTCTGTAAGCTGCAAAGGTCCATATACAGATTAAAGCAAGTTTTTCGGAGTTGGAATTATCGTTTTGATGATGCGATCAAATCATTTGATTTCATCAAAAATGAAGAGAAAACTTGTGTGTACAAAAAAATCAGTGGAAGTGCAATAACATTCCTCGTATTATATGTGGATGATATTTTCCTCATTGGGAATGATATTCTCATATTAACCACAATCAAAAGATAGTTGTCCAAAGAATTCTCCATGAAAGACCTAGAGGAAGCATCTTATATTCTTCGAATAAAGGTTTATAGGGATAGATCTAAAAGAATACTAGGCCTGTCACAAAAGCTGTACATAGAGAAGGTGCTGAAGAGATTCAGCATGAAAAACTCTAAAAGAGGACTTTTACCTCTTAGGCATGATATTAATCTTTCCAAGATGATGTGTCCGATCACATCTGAGGAAGTTTAGTGTATGAGTAGGATTCCTTATGTCTCGGCCATAGGGAGCCTCATGTATGCCATGCTATGTACTCGAACTGATATTATCTTTGCTATGAGTGTCACGAGCAGGTATCAGTCAAATTCAAATGAGGAGCACTGGATAGCTGTGAAAAATATCTTTAAGTACTTGAGAAGGACTAAGGATTTGTGCTTGGTCTTTGGAGGAGGTTCTGAGTTGCGAGTCGAGGGGTATACTGATTCAGACTTCATGTCTGATTCTGATGATAGAAAGTCTATGTCAGGATATGTGTTCGTTTGCAATGATGGTGCAGTTAGCTGAAAGAGTTCCAAGCAATCCATCATAGCGGATTCGACCACAGAGACTGAATATGTCGTTACTTCGGATGCTGCAAAGAAAGGCTTCTGATTCAAGAAGTTCATCATAGAACTTGAGATTATGACATTGGATGTCATACCAATTTACTGTGACAATAATGGAGCCATAGCACTTACTAAAGAGCCGAAATCTCATAAAAAATTAAAGCACATCGAGCGACGGTATCATATCATATGCGACTATCTCGAAAAGAAACATATCGAGGTACGAAGAGTAGACTCTATGGATAACATGACAGATCTGCTGACAAAGTAATTGAGCCAGCCAAAAATGGAAGTCCACCTTGAGAAAATGAGACTTAGATTAGTGGCCAATTGACTTTAGTCCAAGTAAGAGATTGTTAGATGTATGTCCTAGAAGCCAATATAGTTGATACATTGTAATAAAGTTAGGACATTATTTTGTACTTAATACATTGATTTGATCAATAAAAGGACAAGTTTATTTTTCATTCAAGTGTGATGTGTCCTTGAATCGTCCATGAAATTAGCTTTTCGATACATATTCTCAAAGTATTAAGAATTAGAGATATGTATTTAATTTCTAAATGCTCTTGATCATAGTATCATCATGAGGATGATGATCAATCCAGATAGATCAGTACACAAATTACTTCTTTTGGAGTAGATGAGTCTCTGATCTACAGTATAGAGATACTGAGCGATGAGTGCGGGTAGTTGTTAGAGAACTAGTACTGAGCGTGACCATATGGGAGATCACTTAGATTTCTACTCGATCGTCAGTAATTGTCTCGATGTTGTAGTTGTGTGAATGATCCTTTGACCTAAGATGGTTCGACTATTCGCAGTGAGGCTACTGAAGTTTGACTGATGCATAAATATTATCTCAATGAGCCCTTGTAGTAGATGTTGGCGATAGTTAGTCCACTGTAGGAGTAGGATATGTATCAAGATGAAATCTATCGATCTTGATAAAGAGTAATCCTATGAGATTTGAGAAGCTAAGTCTGAAAGTCTGTGGCCACAGTAGTATGATTGATGGAAAAGAGTTTTCATAAGGATCATAATTGAACTTGAGCTGATCGAATTTATCATATGACTGATGATGAGGTTTAACGATTTATCCATGACCTACTATCTAGTCGAGACTGAGATTTGAGAAGCTAAGTCCGAAAGTCTGTGGCCACAGTAGTATGATTGATGGAAAAGAATTTTCATAAGGATCATAATTAGACTTGAGCTGATCGAATTTATCATATGACTGATGATGAGGTTTAACGATTTATCCATGACCTGCTATCTAGTCGGAACTCACGATAGAGAGACTGAATCACATGTTAACTATACCTTGAGGTTCGTTTTCAGTTCTACTGGGTTGCTACTACATACTGCTACGTGTCATTAGTGGATTCTGAGAGCTCACTAGGATTGCTCAGGATCGACAATTCTCGATGAGCTAGAGTGAAATTATTCTGATCCATTGAAAAGAGTTTCAATGATACTTTGATAGAGATCATTGTATATCTCACTACTAGATAGAATTAAATCTATGGAGTCGCACAATAAAATGATTAGACCTAGAATAAGCAATTGAGCTTTTGAAGTATCAATTGGGTTTAGAGAAATCATATTGGATTCAAGGTAATCTTGCTAACACATGGTTGGATCTAATTTTCTCTTTATATTTGATTTTTTTATTTGATAAGATAATTTAAACTTAATTATCTGCTGATAATCTAAATGAATTAGATTAATTGGGCTCCAATTTTTGTGTGCCTAAGGTTTTGGATCAAATGAATTAAGGGTGCAAGTTCTTAATTTATTTTCTTGATAGTTTTGATGGGGTGCCACTTGATTTGATCAAGTTGGACGTGTCCCACCTTTAGAGGACTTGTGGATCCTTGATGGGGCATCCCTTGGGTGCAAAAGGAGGTATGATTTTGTGGGTGCAAAGGCTCTAAGAGTTGGCGCCTAATAGGTTTCCTAAAAGAAGCTGAATAACTTAAGTTATTAGGAAACCTAATGCAAGTAGGACTTGTATTAAGAGCTTGCTTGATTTTGAATAGGATTCAAACCTTATACCAATTTAAAGGGACCTCTCCTAAGATCTCTAAGCACTAAAACCAGCAACCCCATGCCCACCAAGGAGAGCCCCACACCCTCTCTTCCTCTCTCCCTCTCTTCTCCCTTGGACGTCCAACGTCCTCCTCTTTGGGCGTCCATCTTCTTCACGCCCATAAGGGCTTTGGGCGTCCATCTCTTGTGCTAATTTCTAGTCCTTAGTAGTAGTATAATTAAAGGAAGAAAAGCAAGAGAAGAAGAGAAAAAGAAGATCAAAGAAAAGATCAAAGAGTTGATCATGATTCAAGCTTCGTTCAGATTCGTAGGCTGATTTTTTTTGAAGAAAAAAAATTAATTTTAAGAGGACTATTTCAGACTGATCCTGAGTGGATATCTGTAGAGACCAGACACTTGCATGGCTAAGAGAGAGTCTCTTCTCTTTCAGATTGAGAGTTGAAGAAAGAGATTGCAAAATAGGTATGTGATTCGATCACATGATCAATTTCAGCATATGTTCAATTTCAGCATATGATGTAGATCCTTGTGGTTTATGTTTTATACATGTATGATATAGATTAAAAGAAATTTTAATCTTCTATTCCGCTATGATGTTTAAAAAATAAAATTTTGAAACATACATGTATGTCCCGACATAAAAATTCCAACATCATGCTGACTATAGACAAAGGGATTGTCCCATCAGTGAAAAATTAGGATATTATAAAACACAACTGGATATCATAGCATATGATATGATTTGATAAAAAATCATAACATGCAATAAGAAGTTATAAATATAAAACTAGAAGTGATACCACACTTATGGATGTCATATAATAATAGATCAAGAAGCCATATAAGATAATATAATATCATAATAGTCAACAAGAAATGATTGTAAGGCTTCTTTATCATAAAAAGACTACACGATGTTATAATAAGGAACAGAAGATTATAAATTTTGATTAGGATGTCATATGATGCAATAGAAAGACTTCTGTGTTACTTGATGCTGCCCTATATAACTTTTCGATAGCGATTATGATATCCTGTTACTTGTTTATGACTTCTTATGCGATCATTGTTACTTTATGTTGCACTAACTAGGACAAGCAACTAGATTTTGATATATCATCTAATAGAATGTCCTATAATTAGGAAGAACAAGTCATAGATACTACTCGTGCACTAGGATAATATAAAATGTCATAAAACACTAACTAGAAGTCATTAAACTATGTAGGATATCATATAACAATACAAAATATCATAAAACTATAAATAATAGTTATTAACCAAAGTAGGATGTCATATAAAAACATAGGATGTTATAAAATAATGACTCATGAGCATTAGACTAATGCAAGAAGTCATATAACAATAAAGGATGACATAAAACACTTATGAATTAATTACTTGGGAAGGAGAGATAAGAAGAAAGAGAGATCGAGGAGCCACAGAATTCTGACTTGGGAGAAAGAAATATGAGTTGTCAAATATCGATGGATCCCGAAGCACACCTCGTGTACTCACCCAACGCAGTTTGATCAGGAAAGAATGTGACGTACGATCGCAAAGGATGTCGCTCCCAATGCCTATCAAGTAGTGAGATCTGATGATTTGATGATCCGATCTAGGCCGTCAGTGGTCTTTATAAGTAGACCATTTCTCTGACCAGATTTTCTGCCATTGAATTGCTACAAACTCTCTTGTTGTAGAAAGACTCTATTTTCTTTATCTTCATAATGAAGCTGTCACCTACGTCCATCAAGTTGGCCATCAAGAGAAAGATGAAATCTTCGAGGAGGCAGTGATTCAAAAGGCCGAGGAGTGTAGATCCGAATCTTCCTCTTTCTACTCCATTGCAGTCTGAGCTGACAGCAGTGCAAGCCCTTTTCTTTCTGGCTGGGCTTAGTCTTCTCCTGAGTTGGCGAGGATCGGGGCAAACTCCACTCTGCCCAGAGGCAGAGGGGTTTTTTCGATACTGTAGTACAGATTTCCATCGATGTTTGATTCACAATCATCGATAAGTATAAGGGTACAGTGGATTTTGAAGAGAAACTCCTCGGGGCATCTTCGATCGCTTTCATCTAGGGCTTCCAGGACTGCAAGATGTGCTTGCAATAGATAGTCTCACAGTTCGACTTATCCCGCCTTCAACCAGAGAATAGTGATGAAGAGATCGGGGTCTTTTCTTTGGATGAAGACTAGTTCTTTATCCTTTTTATATTCCCTTTTGCTGCTTCATCCAAAAAATTCTGTAATAAATTTTTAATGAATGAAAAGTTTATTTTTGTCGCATTTATCTTTTAATTGAAGTCATAACAAGCAATAAGAAATCATAAGATGTCATGCGATGAAAGAGGAAGTCATACAGGCTACATGGTGTCATAACAAGGAACATGAGGGTATAAACTTCGATCAGGATGTCATATGATGCAGAGAAAGGCTTTTGTGTTACTTCCTACTGGTCTATATGACTTTTTGATAGTGATTATGACATTCTATTCTCTGTTCATAACTTCTTGTGTCATTGTTATTACTTTCTCTTGCAATGATATGGCTGACAAAGTTCAAGATGTCATAAAAATATAATAGGATGCCAAAATAAAGAACAGAAGGCCAAAAATATTGATCAGGATGATAAAGGATGTAGAGGAAGGATACTCACTTGCTGCTCTACATGACTTTTTGATAGTGGTTATAACCTCCTCTTGCCCATTTATGAATTCCTCTTTTGTCATTATTACTTTTCATTTCAATGGTAAGTCAAACAAAGTTTGGGATGTTATGAAAACTAAATAAACCATCAAAATAAGGAACATGCGGTCAAAAATGTTGATCAGGATGACATAGAATGCAGAGAAAGGCTTCTCACTTTCTTGCTGCTTTCTTAAATGACTTTTCGATAGAGAATATGACATCCTGTTGTCCATTTATGATTTTCTATATGATCGTTATTATTTTTCACTATAATGTTAAGTCAAATAAAGTTCATGATGCTAGGAAAACAAAATAGAACATCAAAACAAGAAATATGCAATCAAAAATGTTCATCATGATAACATAGAATGCAGAGGAAGGTTTCTCATATGCTTGTTGTTGCCCTATACAACTTTTTGATAGAGGTTATGACATCCTGTTGTCTGTTTATGACTTTCTGTATAGTCGTTATTACTTACCACTGCAATGATAAGTCAAACAAAGTTCACGATGTCATAATAACATAATAGAATGTCAAAATAAGTCAAACATAATAGAATGTCAAAACAAGTCAACATGAGGTCCAAAATGTCGATCTGGATGACATAGGATGCAGAGAAATGCTTCTACTTTGCTTCCAACTATCGTATATGACTTTCAAATAGTGGTTAGGACATCTTGTTATCCGTTTATGACTTTTTGCAATGTCATTCTTACTTTCCATTACAATGTTAAGTCAAACAAAGAGCAGGATGTCATCAAAACATAACAAGACATCAAAACATGGAATATGACATCATAAATGTTGATCGGGATGACATAGGATGTAGAAGAAGGCTTTCAAATTATCTACTGCTAGCCTACATAACTTTTCAATAGTGGTTATGACATCCTGTTGTCCGTTTATGAGTTCCTATGCTCTGGTTATTACTTTTCATTGCAATGATAAGTCAAACAAAGAGCAGGCTATCATAAAAATATAATAGGATGTCATAATAGTCAGTATGAGCTCAATAGGGTGATTGGAGTTGAGATATTTTTGGGGGACTGTGCAAAGGGGTTACATTACCTAGGGCATTTAGTGCCCGGTGCCTTTCGATGGTGATAGGCTATTGGAAAAGATAGCTTTCCTAACTCCCAGGAGGGACAACTTGCTATGGGTTTCTTAGGACGATAGGTGCCATATTGCCAAAGGATACAATTGTTAGTGGCTGGTCCTGGTAGCTCTATAAATAGAGTCTTGCTACTCAAAGCTCGCCCCCTTCAACTTTTCAGGATGTCATGGTAGCATTGCTTTGTTCATCGCCTTGAGATCATCAATGGATTCTTTCGACTTTATGGGTCTCCGTTGGCCACTGAACGGCTGGAGGACACTTCTGAGGAATGCAGCACCAATAGATCTGACTTGGCTTGGGAGGGATTGAAAAATATTATTGCATCGATGACAGAGTTGGAGCAGTAGGAGAAGGAGGTTGCTTATGCTCCATGCCCCATAGAGAGGTGATAGACTTCTCTAAGAGCATATTTCACTCTCAAGCGCCCTTAGCTTTTTGGCCTTCCTTGGAAGTGCATCGTGAAAGCCAACGTGCTTCCAGATGCAGTAGAGCTGCTCCTTCAATGCCCTCCGAATAGAAAGTACTGCAACTGATCATCGAAGATCCTTCGAGTGGGACTAATAGAGCTTTGCGCCACTTCTGGAGTCCAGTTCTAGGTTGCATTTTTCTTTCTCTTTATTGTAATAGGCTTTGTTTGATGAATGTCGTCTTGTAATGAACTTATATAGTCTTTATGAATAAAATTCTCTTCATGAGCTAGCCTGATATGTGGATGTATTTGCATTTGCTTGCCATTTGTCTTGTTCTATCTTAGCTTGTTTTGTCTTGCCTCTTGACTTGATCTATCTTGGCTTGTCATAAAAACATAATAGGACATCTAAAGGAGCCAGTAGGGGGTCATAAATGTTGATCGAGTTGACATAGGATGCAAAGGAAGGCTTTCCAATTATCTGCTGTTTTGTTATATGACTTTTTGATAGCGATTATGATATTCTGTTGCCTATTTATAACTTTCTAGTTTTTCATTATTACTTCCCATCATAGTGATAAGTCAAACAAAGTTTAGGATGTCGTAATAACATAATAAGACATCATAACAAGGATCAGGAGGTCATAATAGTTGACCAGGAAGTCATAGGATACAGTGGAAGACTTCCGTGTTATTTGTTATTTTTCTATATAACTTTTCAATAGCGATTATGATATCCTCTTATCCGTTTAGGATGTCCCGTATCTTCATTATTACTCGTCATTGCAATGACCAGTCAAACAACATTTAAGATATCATGAAAAAATAATAGGACACCATAACAAGTAGGAGTTTATAAATGATGATCAAGATATTATAGGATACAGAGAAAGGCTTTCGTATTATTTGTTGCTTTGCTATATGACTTTTTGATATTGGTTACGACATTCTGTTGTCCATTTATGACTTTCTATTTCTTCGTTATTACTTTCCATCACAATGATAAGTCAGACAAAGTTTAGGATAATATGCATAAAATTTAGACTTATAAATTATGTTCTATATTGAATTGGTGATTCTGTTTTGGTTGATAATATGCATAAAATTATTTTAATTATTTAATTTTTTGGGTATGGGATGGATATGGAACGAGTATGAGTTGGGTATGGAGAAATGAATTATCCGTGGGTATTTTCGAACTCATTGGGTATGGAGATGTGTATTTTTTTTCTTATCCGATCGGATATCAGGTAGGGTTTGGATATAGGGTATTAAGTTCGGATTTAGAAATAGGTAGTACAATATCTGACCCAAACTCTACCTGTTGCCATCCCTAGTTTAGTGACCGACGGTGGCCCACGATGATGGAAATCAAAAATAGAATACAAAACAAGGGATTTGGAAAAATAGTGATTTTCAAGTGATTTTTGATAGAAAATTTAGTAAAAATTCAAGATTAAAACCCATGAAAGATTGAGAGCATGTGATGGAAGAGATTTATCTAATTTAGATAGAATTTGATCTGATTTCTGATGGCCAAAGTAAGATCAAATCCACCGGCAAACAGGATGAGAAGAGGAAAGAAAACCAACGATTAATTAGCAATTCTTTTTTGTGAGGAAAAACATAAGAATTTGAGGCCTTTAAATAGACCTCTAATGGCAAGAATTTAGAGTTCGATTGAATTTTTATTTTTCTAATATTTTTAAGATTTTGGATCAGAGAAGAACTCCTTTGGAAGTTCTTCCATGTGACCCCCCCCTCCACGATAATTTCCAGGCTTTCCAACATGTGTACAGCGTATGCTGGCTTAAAGAATTTTTTTTTTAAAGCTTACTTTAAGATATGTGTGGGTGGGGTTGGGGTATCACAAAGTCATAAGAACATAATAGGACATCATAACAGCAAACAAGAGATCATAAATATTGATCGAGATGTTGTAAGATGCAGTAAAATGCTTGCATGTTGCTTGTTCCTGATTTATATGACTTTCCGATAGCATGTTATATAACTTTCTGTATCATCATTTTTACTTCTCATTGCACTAGTCTGAAAAAAGTTCATTTCAGCCTACCTAATGCATTAACTTCATTTACCAAAAGAGCTGCTGTAATAAAGGAACTTCAAAAAAAAAAACAAAATACAACAAAAAAGATAAATCTGATGGATACAACATATTGTGTTGAAGAAACTGATCCAAGTTAATATTAGCAATAACCTCGAATACACAATGCTCGCTGTAAGAGAAATCTTGGACAATCGAAAGCTCAAGTAGCAAAAGAACGAAATGAAGAAGAAAAGAGAGAATAGAAGCATTCGTAATGGCCAAGCATGAGAAAAATAGAGGAAAAGACGATGACTTAGAGGGAAAGGATATTTTCGTTACTTCAAAGTTAAAAAATTGATATGATATGCATTAACTCCTTGCAACATGCACCCCTATGATATCTTGTCTTATTAAATGCGGCATCAGATGGCCAAGATGACGATTATGGGTGCGTGCTCGCTCATCTTCTCCGTGCTATGTGGACGGTTGCCGCGGTGCGCTCCATGTCATTTTTGCTGCACCACGTGTGGTGCACAAAGAATTACTCTATGTCATTAAGTTGGATGGTCTATCCCATAATATTGGGCTGGGCCAACACACAATCTAGTTATGTTGGATCTTGCTATTTCTTTATCCTATCAACTTGGGTCTCAAGTGTCCTTACTCTGTACACTATTTGGTGCATCAACTCTAAAAAATATTGAGCCCAAATAACTAAGCTTGATTCTGTTAATTTGAAGCTCAGCAAAACCTCCTTTGGGATTTTAGTGAGGCCCACTTTCCCATATTTGACTATAGATAGGTGCAATTGATTTGTTCAATTTGGATTTATTCTCCTACTTGCATGGTGATGCTGCATAGCATAGCGGAGCTGATTATTATTACATGAAGACATTATATATATGACAATGTTGGTTACTTATTATAGGAATGTTGCCTTTATGTATTTGCTCTCAAGGATCTATTTGTATAACTATATGCTTACTTATCTATGATGCACTCGAATGGATGACATCATTACATAAAACATGCGCAGGTGTTATTATTACGCCTTCTTGGTATGTATCTGTATAAATTCTTGTTTAAAATAATATGTCATAGGTGGCCCTTTCTTTGATCTATTACCCAATGGTCATGATCTCTTTGAACGGGCTGGATGTATTTGGTACTTTTCCAACGTGGGCTGAATGAGGATGATACATGATTATACTAGTCTATTGCACTAATTTTGATACTAATCTGATTTATCTAATCCATTATCTATTTTATTACAATTCTGCAAATATTAAAAAATATATTTTTTTAGATATAGGTGCTTTGATTTGTAAAGTTTTTATGGCAAGTTATTTTATGCATGCACTCGGCCTTTGTGGATTAAGATTGGATGCAAAACTTCAAGTACAATCTATGATTCAAGGTGGAACAACAAGATAGGATGTATCATGGTTGATCAGATGGAGATCTAACATGGTTAGATGTGTCTTTAGAGTTTCATGCCTCATTCCTTTTGAGGATGGACAATTTTGGAATGAAATGAGAGATTTAAGGAGTTAATTTTTTTTTTCTTTACGAGTAAACTCTCCACTAAGTACCATTCCGTGCGTGCGTGCGTGCGTGCGTGCGCGTAGTGTAGTGTAGTGTTTGTGTGTATGTCCTATCTAACTATTGTGTATGTGCGCGTATGTGGATGCATGTATATTGTACTCAATTGTGTGAGTTCTTTCCATATCATTGAAATAAAAGCATTAGTGTTTAGCAGCGTAGAATATTGTTCAACAAAGGGGAAAAGAGCCGTAGTAAAGGATGTACAAGTTCAGAACTATTAGTTTCCTGATTTTTGGCCAATCACTTATTGTGAGACTTCTTCCTTTAATTCTTCAAAGTGAATTCTCAATATAAATAACTCAAGAGATTTGTTTTCTTTAACCCATATATGTTTGTTTTTGTTTTTGTTTTTTTTTTATTTTTTGCTTTTTTTTTTCACATGATTGCATATTATTACTTGGATTTCTTATTCAAACAAATAAACAATACCATTCTCTAGCACTCCATCTCTGTGTAACTTGTATTTAGAGCTAAGCATAAATGTAATTTACATATCTGGCTTGTACAAAAGTAAATTAAAACATATTCCTTTGCTTTGAATATTCTGAAAATAAATTTGCTTAAAAGATCTTATTTAGTATGCGTTTGAGTGTTATGATATGTGGATATCATGGCTATAGATAACCCATGTTAGCTTACTTGGTATATATAGTTAGTGACATAGTATGAAATCAGTCCACTGATCGTGAATGGACGTGGTGAGAAAAGGTTTAAATTTAAAATTTGAATTCTCGATGAGATTTGAACAAGGAAGAAGATCATAGCAGCTTTGAATTCAAAAAAGAAAGAAGGTTATGGAATCCCTTGATCTCTGCCTCCAAATCATGATAGATCCGTGCTTTCTTATTTATATAAATAGGACCAAGGAGATTCTAAGGGAATAGGCTCTAAAAGGGAGAAAATCCCATAGCTCAAGATCTCATGGTGATAGACTTTTAAGCCCTCATCTATCATTCTGTTCTTTTTTCGCAGGTTGGCAGTTCATGAAATATCGAGACCGAGGTTAGCAGGAGCAAATCCAATGAGATTTTCTCTTCTTTATTATGTGCACAGATCCATACCTCTCCAAGGAATATTAGTGATCCATCTTCCACCATATAGATGAGTTGAGCAAATTGATCAATGCTCTCCAGCCTACCCTAGTTAGATCGGATTTTGGTAGCATCAGATTAGCACCATCTGCGGGAATACGAGAACATATCCCACGTTCTTGCTTTATGAGGTCTGAGCATCTTTAGCAACGATTTCATTGTCTACGCATTCTCGAGCATTATAATAAGGAGAGCATGATGGAGTACGACTGATCTCTCCTCATCCAAGCATGAGGAGAGCATGATAGACCTCTCCTCATTGGAGCATAAGTGGAGCTGAAGATATGTTGGCCTCATCCAAGCACGAGGGATACCTTAGAGAGGGATCCTTAATCTCCTCGCTCTAATATGAATCTAGCCGAAGAATGGACGGCCTCAACCGAGTGCGAGGACAGTGAAGCCCAACTTGGGTCACTTGGGATATCCTCGAGAGGGATCCCTGAGCTCCTCGCTCGAGTGTGAGTGGAGTCGAAGGTGGGTCGGCCTCATCTGAGCACGAGATTAGTGAAGTCCAATCTAAGCCACTTGGGATACCCCCAAGAGGGATCCCTAAGCTTGTTGCCTGAGCATGAGTCGACTTAAAGAAGGGACGGCCTTATCCAAAAGTGAGAATGGTAAAGCCTGACCTGGGCCACTTTAGACACCCCTAAAAAAGGACCCCTAAGCTCCTTGCCCGAGCACAAGTCGAGCTAGACAGGCTAGCCTCATCCAAGTACGAGGTTGGTAAAGCCTGACCCGAGCCACTTGGGATACCTTGAGAGGGATCCTTAAGCTCCTCCCTAGAGCATGAGTTGAGCAGAAGACAGGATGGGCTCGTCTAAGTGTCAGGACGATGAAGCCAAATCTGGATCACTTGGGATACCCCTGAGAGGGATCCCTAAGCTTCTTGCTTGAGTGTGAATCGAGCCGAAGATGGACCGGCCTCATTCGAGCATAAGGTTGGAGAAGCCTGACCTGGGCCACTTGGGATACTCGAGAGGGATCCCTAAGCTCCTCACTCTAGCACGAGTCGAGCCGAAGATGAGATGTACTTGTCTGAGTGCAAGGACAGTAGAGCCCAATCTGGGCCATTTGGGATACCCTTAAGAGGATCCCCAAGCTCCTCACTTGAGTGCAAGCTAAGTCGAAGATAGATCAACCTCGTCCGAGCATAAGGTTGGCGAAGTCCGACCTAGGCCACTTAGGATATCTCCAAGAGAGATCCCTAAGCTCCTTGCCCATGCATGAGTTGAGTCGAAGATAAGATGACCTCATCCAAGCATGAGAACAACAAAGCCCAACTTGAGCCACTTGGGATTAAAGGAAAGGTAAACAGTTTTCCTCCGGGATGCTCAGATTGCATCTAAAAATTTTTTAATGTTCTACTTATTTAATGATCAAATCTTTACCTGAAACACAGTGAAACCAAAGATCAAATCCTAAATTATCTGATATAAACCTTTGCAGAGGTCTGGATGTGCAGACCCTCTACTTCACATGCACGTCAGATGCCGCAAGAAAGTAGGATGAACTTCAATCCAATTGGCTTAGCAACTCAATCAATCGAGGGATGAGATATGCTAGTATGACACCTCACACTAGTAGGTGGGATGCCCAAAGAGACCCCACCCCCAAAAGAAGAGGGGCAGCAACAAGAGGAGAGGCCTAGGACCTCTCTCTCTTCTCACGCCTCTCTCTCTCTTTTCTCTTCTCTCAATCTGATTTGTTTGCTATGCTATGCATCCATAGGTAGAGACCCTCTCTATTTATAGATGATTCTCATGATCCAATGAGATTAGAACTTCTAATTCAAATCTGATTTGAATGGGTCCAATACTCATAAAAGAAGAATTCCTATATGAGATATAATTATCATCACATATGACAATCAACTTGCACTCAATCTCTCACCCACTTGGGACACCCCAAATAAGCACCAAACCAGATTTTGGTCATGCTTCATGAGAGGGTATTCCCAGTGCAAGTAGGAATACTCATATCTCATCCAAAATAAGTCTGATTTGAATCCGATTCGAAACTGGTTCGAAATAATTTCGAAAAGCTGTCAATCTCAAACTCTTTCAGACTTTTGTACCAAATCTAACTTGAATTTTAGACCCATTTAAGTTCAATTAATTTAGATCTAATCTAAAATTAATTAATACTTAAATCTAATTTTTTATGTATTTCATAAATCATAGATTAGAAACTGTTCATCCCCGAAATCTAACCTGAACCTCAAATGTAGTGCTAGCTAGACATAGTCAACTCTTCAATTCCGTTTGACTCGTAACTTAATTCTCAATCAAGTTAGCTTATATGTTCAATCAAGTCAAGTACTTCCAAATTGAACATATAAACATAGGTCAATTTCTTCCTACTTTGTCTGACTTGTGTGCATGACTCTATAGGTTCAAACACTAAGTCAGTAGCACAAAAACTAATTTCTACACTAATCGAGATACCATCTAGCAATAATTCTCGACATCCAAATAGATCGAATTATCGTAAAAGAATATTCCAAAATTTATACACATGGTTACCACATAATTCATTCTTTTGACCCTGGATGCTCTAGAATGGTCTCTGGTTAACTGTCAATTGAGATTGCTTCATCCGCATTGTATTTCAACCTTTCAAATCCATCTCATGGATTATCCTAGCCAAGACTTTACTAAATTAAAATACAGCGATACATCAACTTCAATAATCTGGAGAGGTCAATCCTATCTTGATCTACACACAGACTTCGCAAGTACTTGACTGTACCCAATAGCCTTCCACCACTGCATTAGAAATCTAGGTAGTCCGACACCCAAGCATAGTGAGTTGCTTGTAAGTCACTATGGTGATCTCAGGTTTGAAGGATACTTACACCCATGTATTTTGCGAGCAGTTTTTGACAGTAGAACGCTCAGCAGGTGAGTCACTTATTCAGTAATGATGTACCCCTACATCTCACTTGTATGCCATACCAGTATCACCACACTTCTTGGTTAAGAGGACAACCAACCCATATGGCACACAACGACCTCCACTCGATAAACGTCATTGTCTCGTAATGATGTATCATTTGGTCACTTACATGTTTAAGAACTATACGATAAATCTTCTCTTTATCATATACTAGCATAGTTCTAGAGACTTCATCACAGTACAAGAGTTTAAAGAAGATGTCACTTTGTGATGAAAAATATCAGAATAACTATTATTCAATTAATCAATAATTCATATACAAGGATGAACTTAATTGTCACACAATTGATTTTAGGACACAATTCTCAATAAGGATACCCCCAAGAGAGATCTCTAAGTGCCTCACCTGAGCGTGAGTTGAGCCAAAGAGGGGATGGCCTCATCCGAGCTCGAGGACAACAAAGCCCAATTTGGGTCACTTGAGATATCCTTGATTGTGATCCATAAACTTGTGGTTAGGGGTGCAAATGAGTTCGAGCTACTCACAAGCTACCCGAGCTCAACTCGAGTCCAAGCTCAACTTGACTCGGTTATTATCAAGTTCGAGTCGAGCTCGAGTAGCTTGAATATTTTTTCGAGTCGAGCTCCAGTAGCAAGATCTCAGCTCGAAAGCTCACGAGCCAATTTGAATTTATATATATTTTTAATAATATTATTTTTATTTATAATATATATATTAATATATATCATTAGTAGACTAAGGCTTGATTTAGAGCTCGAGTATGGCTCAGTTGATATTCGAGTCGAGTCGAGTCGATCTCAAGTTTTAGCTATTTTTCATTAAGTCAAGCTCGGACTTAAGATATTAAGATCCAATCGATCTCGAGCCAAATTTTGAGCTGAATATTTTGAGTCAAGTCAAACTTGAGCTTCCAACTACTCAACGCAGCTCAGCTTGATTACACCCTTACTCCTTGCTCGAGTGTGAGTTGAGCTGAAGATGGAATGGCCTCGTCCGAGAATGAGGATGGCAAAGCCCAACCTAGGCCACTAGAGATATCTCCGATATTGTCTAGCTAGATAACCCAAGAGGGGGGATTGAATTAGATTTTTTAAAAATCTAATCAAATATGTGTAATTCTAGAACTTATTTGAGTGAAGTGAGTGTATAGCAAGCTAAATGTAATGCAAATAATGAAGTGAAAGTCACACACACAAATACAACTAGATTTATAGTGGTTCAGTATACTTTAAGCATCTATGTCCACTCCTCAAGCTTTACTTAAGAATTTCACTATATTCCAGTGAATACAGTCGGTTTGTTTTAACTGGGATCATAAACAACCCAATTGATTTTATTAGATCAATCAATCAGAATCTTTATAAGTCTTATCCAAGACCTCCAATCTAATTCGAAGGATTGCAACAAATCTATCCCCAAGTTTCAGTCCCATTGAAACTTATTATAGAAATTTTGAAAAGAAAACTTTATAACTCAAGAAAGCTCCTTAAAAAAAGCAAATGATGGTCGATGAAGCTTGCTCAAAGAAAGCTTGAATGCTTACACTAATTGCTCACTGACTTCTCCTTGAATGCTCTCACAATTCTCAAAAAAAAAAGTGGTTGAAAGTGATTGAGTCTCTTGAATGCAATGAATGCTAAATTTTTTGGACTATTTCACTTTACAAGTGTCTCTTTTCTTGGTTCCTTGGCTACTCTTATATCTACTGTGCATTCTTTCCAAGTTTCATGCATTTTGAACCCATTTTTGGCCATTTATGACCATTGGAGGCAAAATAGAGCCATTGGAAAAGTTTTGAATAAAATTGGATATCCTGCAGAACTAGCTGTTATCTCTGTTAGAGGCACATGAGTCAGCTCGAAATGATCCAGTGTCAACTCGAAATGATCTCAAGTCAGCTCGAATTTTTCTTAAGTTGGCTCAACCTCAAATCTGCAAATTTGGCTTTCTATTTCACTTGAGAGAGTTGGCTCGAAATGATATCGAGTCGGCTTGCCTGTGTATTAGGACTGCATGCCATACCTAGATTGTGTCAGAGTCGACTTGATTGCTATTAGGAGTCGACTCGATTCCCTCAAACTTATTTTTATTGAGAAATCCATCTTCAAACTTGATTTTTCTTAGTTCAATCTTCTTCCAGAAGATTTCAAAACTTGTCAAAGGAGTTAATATCCTACATAAATAATCTTAAGGCGAGCTTTAAAATAGTTAGATCATTTTATGCTCCAATATTTTATGATCATCAAAATCATTTTTTGGGATTAATAATCTCCCTCTTTTTGATGTTGACAAAATATTGAGCATAAGCATTTAGAGATAATAATTAGCATAAAGTAATGTAATGTATGGCATACAGTATTGGTGTTTCAAATGGAATAGATGTTCTAAAATAATGTCATGTAGGTGATTAATCAGGGTTACAGTCCTTATACATGATATCAAGGTAATGCTATAAAAATGCAGGAAGTATCATAGGTTTTGACAATTTTCTTTTGTCAAGAGCCCAAAATTATATTTGCTTAATTTCTTCTCCCCTTTAATGTATGTTTTAGATGTTTCAGATACTCATTTTGTGATATTAGTTGATGTTGATTTAAGCTTGCTTTAAGTTGGTTTTTCCTTTAAGTTAGTGCTTCTTAGGTTTATGTCTTTCTGCATCTTTATGCTCAATCTTACAATCTTATTTATTTTTCTTTCCCTTTTGTCATCAACAAATAAGGTGAATGAGGAAAAAAGAAGGGGCAAAAACACAAACATTAAAGGATAAGTACTTCATTTCATGTATCATTACATAAGTTGTATTGTATACAAAAAGGTGTCACCAACAATACAGTCAAAATACAGTCCAAGATATAGGATTTTCAAAAAAAAAATAGCCAATATAATAGAAACTATAGGTCTAGCCCTAAATGATCTACTAATCATCAGAAGGAAGCTCGATATGAGGCGAGGCTTCCACACTAGATGATAAAGAAGTAGTTCTCTTGCTTCAAGTCCTCGCAGAGGACCCTGGGCGAAGAGAAGAAAAACCAGAGTCAAGCCTAACACTAGAGCTAAAGGGTAGCCTAGTAGAGGTGGTCTGAGGCTGAGGCTGGGGAGCTTGTCTAGATGTAGGTTGGGGCCTAGGAGATGAGATGTGAATGATCATGATTCCCACCTGAGACTCAAGCTATTGCATGGCTGCATGAAGAGTCCCGACACTGCTCTGCTGAGAAGAGATGGCATCCATGATTTTCTTACTGACTCGTGCTGCTTCTTGTGCCAGCATAGAAACAATCTCAGCATTCTCGGCTCTTTGACTCTGAGCTCACTTCCAAACCTCAATCCTCTATGATAGCTGACTGACCTCTATCTTAAGTTCATCATACCATCTCCTAAAGTCCTATCTGAGCTCGTCATGGTGGTGCAATCTCCAATCTAAAATCAGTGAACATGACTCCCAACCTCTGAATGATCTGATCAACTAATCCTGCTGAGTCACACAAGGAGTGTGAGGAGATGCAGGTATAACAGGTAAGGGTGGTGCTGTGGCTGATGCCGGGAGAGGTGAAGGTGAGCTCGGGGGTGTCCCATCATCCTAAGGAATACTCGAACCTACCTCATCATCATTGTCTCCAACTGGTTCTGATCCCGAGCCTCTATGCATCGATCGTCCATTCAGTTTGCAGTGCCCCATACGATCGAGTGACCGCTCAGTGAAGAAATTGGCGTGCAACAGTTCTCTAAAATCTTCTCCCTCTAAGTTAATCTCAGCATCTATAAAAATAAAAGTAATCACCATACCATAGGAAAGATAAGCCTCAGATCTACCTATGGCTTCCTTGATCTGTTATAGCATCATGAATGGCAAATTCATTGAGGTGCCCTGAATCATAATACATCACCATAATCTCTCATTTGGCCATCTAGTCAAAGTGCCCAGTCTTTGGAAATAGTATTCTGCTAACAATACTATGCAGCAATCGCATTTCAACAGAGAGTTGATTGGCTATGTGGAAGTCAATATTACTCAAATCATCTCTCCCAAAGATGCATTTTTAACCCTCGATCTCATTTTCCAATTTGGGGTAACAGATTCCTGCCCTAGGCATAGTTAAAAGGTGTCCCAACTTTTTTGCATCCAACACAACTAAGACACCCTTGACTGTGGATGAGATGGAGCTAGTTCCAATCCTCGTATTCTCAAAGAATTCCCCAAATGAAGTTAGTGTAAGTGGATACCTCTATAGAGCACATTTTTTTTCAAACTTGTTGGCAGATCCAACTTCCTATGCAAAAATGCTCATCTTCCAGGAACTGGAAGTCTACTTTTCTTCCAGTTGTGATAGCACGTGAAGCCATTGGAGCATGAGGAGGAGTAAATGATGGTGGAGGGGCAGGACATTGCTCTTCATGATCTTCATGAGTTTTGGCCCTTCTCTTGAAAGATTTCGATGCCCTACACCTTTTTTCCATGATAGATTTTGCCTTAAGAGCCATCTTTTTCTCAAATCTCATACGGAATCGGAAGGAAAATGTTGTGGAAAGGGTTTGGAGATGAGTCAGGAGAGTTTGAAAGTGGCTCGAAGAAACAAAAAAAAAAAAGTGAACAAGATGTTGGGAAGAATCCCTCACGAGTATGAAATATAGATCTCCTACCCAAGATCACTAACCCAGATGACGATGTCAACACTGCAACAGGAAGGAAGAAGAGATAAAAGAACATAATTAAATACATGGATTAGCTCAAGGCTTACGTCCATAGAGCATGCAAGTTTCACTATGAAAGAAAATAAATACAAGAGGAGATTGTACACTCTCAACTTTCATAAATCTCTCTCTTTCAACAAGAAGCACTCATCCCTTACAAAAGTTCTCACAAAAATTTCAAAAAAAACCTCTCTACAGCTGCTCTCGCAATTCTCTACTGCTACTACTGCCTGCTGCTCATGCCAAACCACTACCTAAGACCTCTGGCCACCTCACATGTTTTCAGAGCCCGTGTACCCCTTCTAAAGGCCTCAAACTCACTTTAGATTGAAATTAGAATTATATCATGACTCAAAAACTAGTCTGAACTATCGGATCTCTCCTGCAAGCTTCCCTAGCCCTCAGATCGTGCATCTGCACATGTCACGATCGTCAGATCTCGCAAAGCCATACGTGCACCATGATAAACTGAATTTAGACTACGACAGTCCACAGGAGACATGTGGACCACATTTTCTCCCACAGTCCATGATGGATCGCATCACACACCATCGTGCACTGCATGGGCTCGCCCTTGGACCGTGCACCCATGCATGTCTTGGGTCGTGCGCACCCACGCACATCCTAGGCCGTGCGCACTCGCACGTGTCTCAGGCCGTGTGCATCCACACGCCCGCATGCTGGCTCAGGCATTGGGCCGCGTGCTGTAGACCCCAGCTAGGCCATGCACCGTAGGCCCTACTGGGCCATGTGTTGTAAGCCGCACCTTCAGGCCATGTTTTGCGAGCCTTCGCATCTGCCGGACCTCTCCATCTTGAGCTACTGTGGATCGAATTTGAGATGCCAAAACTTAACATAATATTTCTATAATTCTCATTTAAGAAGAGGGTCCCGACGATTGAGTTGGCTCGAGTAGTTCTGCAAGAGTCAACTCGAGACACAAGTCGACTCGCAGTCTCCTGTCAAGTTGACTCGACCCAACCTCAAAATCAGAAATCATCCCAAATTGATTTTAAGTATTTTGAAATGACTCAAATCAATTTGGTTGAGAAGAATATTCATTGAAAAGGATCAAAATTATAAGAGGAACACCAGATTTTAGGATTGAACAATTAGTTTTAGAGGGGATCACAAATTCCTAGCTCACCTTTAATTATCCTAAATCTATCCTCATTTAGGAGTTTGGTGAAGATATCCACTGATTGATTATTAGTGCATACAAATTCAAGTAAAATATCATTATTTTGAATATGATTGCTAATAAAATGATGTCTTATTTCAATATGCTTTGTTCTAGAATACTGTATAGGATTTTTAGTTAGATTTATTATATTAGTGTTGTCACATCTTATTGAGATTTTATTCTGTTTAATGCCATAATCTTTGAGTTATTGCTTAATCCAAAAGATTTGAACACAACAACTCTCTGCTACAATATACTCGGTCTCGATTGTAGATAATGCAATTGAGTTCTACTTCTTGCTAAACTAAGAAATTAAGTTCACCCTAACAATTGACATATTCTACTAGTACTTTTCCTATCAATTCTGCATCCACCATAGTTAGCATATAAATATCTAATTAAGTTGATTGATGATTGTTTTGAGTACTAAAGTCCTAAGTTGTGTGTGTTAACTAAGTATCTTAGTATTCTTTTAACTGCAGGCATATGAGATTTTTTAGAATTTGCTCGAAATCTAGTACACATGCAAACACTGAATAGTATATCAGATTTACTAGCAATAAGATAAAGTAGAAATTCGATTATACCTTGATAGAGCTTTTGATCTATACTTTTACTGCTTTCATCTTTATCCAATATGCATGATAGGCTCATGGGTGTGTCAATTTCTTTTGCATTCTCCATCCTAAACTTCTTAAGTATCTTCCTTATGTATTTCATTTGCTTAATAAAAATCCCTTCTTTTGTTTATTTGATTTCGAGTCCAAGGCCCCATTATGCTCATTTCAAATTCATCCTACATTAACTTAGTAAATTCTTGATAAAGATCCTCATTAGTAGCTCCAAAAATGATATTATCAACATAAATTTGAACTACTAATAAGTCATTGTTTTTTCTTTTCAAAAATTGTGTTGTGTCCATGCTACCTCTAGCAAATTTGTTTTTAAGTAAAAATTTGCTTAGCCTATCATATCATGCTCTAAGTGCTTGTTTTAATCTATATAATACTTTGTTAAGCTCAAAAATATGATTTGATGAAGCATGATGTTCAAATCCAAGAGGTTGTTCTATTAAAATTTTTTCAGTAATGTAACTATTTAAGAATGTGCTTTTTACATCCATTTGATATAGTTTAAAATCCATGCAGCATACAAATATAAGTAATAATCTTATTACTTCTAACGTAGCTACAAATGCATAAGTTTCATTAAAATCTATTTTTTCTTCTTGATTATATCTTTTTATAACTAATCTGACTTTATTCCTAATTATACTGTCATTTTTATCTAATTTATTCCTAAATATCCATTTAGTGTCTATTATAGGATAGTCAGTTGATCTACTTACTAAAGTCTAAATATTATTTCTCTTAAATTGATTCAATCCCTCTTGCATAGTAAGCATCCAATTTGGATCATTTTCAGCTTTCTCTATGCATTTGGATTTAATTTGAGAGACTAAAGCTAGATAATCATGAGTATTTCTAAAAAAAACTCTAGTTCTTTTTACCCCTTATGAAAGATCAGTAATTATGAGATCTTTTGGTGGGTTATGTGCATACCTCCACTCCTTAGGTAGATCCTCATGCTCTTTGTTCATGCTTCTCTCAAAATTCTTTTCTGGATCTTCATCTTTTGTTTCTTCAATTTTATCTTGATTTGACTTCTCCTTCAAGCTGAGTTCTTTCATCCCATTTTCTAAGATGCATCATTATCAATAGCATCTTCCTTTCTCGAGAAAAGATTGTTAGCTTCATTGAATACAATATGTATAGACTTTTCAACAATCAAAGTTTGTTTGTTGAAGACTCTATATGCCTTGCTAGATATAGAGTATTTTAAAAAAATATTCTCATCTGATTTGATATCAAATTTTTTTAAATTATCTTTTTCATTATTTAACACAAAACATCAGCATCCAAAGGTATGAAGATAACTAATGTTAGGCTTCCTTCCTTTCCAAAGCTCATAAGGGATTTTCTTTAAAATAGGATAGATAAAAACTCTATTTAAGATGTAACATGCAGTGTTAATGATTTTAGCCTAAAAGTATTTTGGAAGATTTCCTTCACACAGCATGGTATGGGTCATTTTTTTCTAAGATCTTTTTTTTTTTAATCATTCTATTTTGTTGAGGTATTCTTAATGCTGAAAGATTGTGTTCAATGCTATGTTCTATAGAAATTTTTAAAGTTCTGATTTTCAAATTCAATGCCATGATCACTATGAATGCAAATAATGATTAAGTTCTTTTTATTTAGGACTTTACAATAAAATTTTGAGAACACAGTGAAGACTTCATCTTTACGTGCCAAAAATAAAATTCAAATGAAACATAAGAAATCATATATAATCACAAGTCCATATTTCTTTCCTCCTAAGGTTGTAGTCCTAATAGATCTAAATAAGTCTATGTAAATCAATTCAAGTGACCTAGAAGTTAAGACTATATTTTTGAGTTTAAAGCTCCCCCTAGTTTGTTTTCTAAATTGGCATGTATCATAAATTCGATCTTTTTCAAAATCTAATTTAGGTAATCTTTTAACTAGGCCTTTGGCAATTAATTTAAAAATAGTATTTATACTAGTATGTCCTAATCTACGATGCTATAACCAACTAGTTTCTTTAATTTTTACATCTGTTGCGATAAGATATTAATTGCTCTTCATAGCTATCTCATTAAGATCAATCATATAGATATTGTCATGCCTAAGTCCAATGAACTTTATACTTTCATCAAAAGGACTAAAAACTATGCACATAGATTATTCAAAAATTACTTTAAATTTTTTATCATAAAGTTGGCTTATACTAAGTAAATTATATTTTAAATTATTTTTAACAATATATTTTTAATAAAGGTAGGAGTAATGCTAATTTTATCAATTTCTATAATTTTTTCATTGCCACTGTCACCAAGATCACTACTCCTCCTTTCTTTCTTTCTTTCAAGAGTGATAAATTAATCCTTATCATCCATCATATACTTTGAATAGCCACTATCTAAATACCATCTTCTTTTAGCTCCATTGACTGTAAGATATTTCTACAAAATAATTAAGTAGCTAATTTAGTGATCTAAGTTTTTTTGGATCCTTTAGGGTTAGCAATCATGGTTCTTTTTGGAATCTAAATTTTTTAACTATTTTATCATTAAAATTTTTTAAAGTTGCATGTGTATGCTTTGTGTCCTACTCTACCACAACTAAAGCATGTAACATATGAGGTGATATGTGATGATGATGAACTAGTGAAGAAGTTTTTTAAGAACTGCTTTTTATTAGGATTGAAACCAATACCGATTTGTCATAAAAGATTTTTTGATTATTTAAGATAATTTATAATTTTCTAAACTACACATAAATTTATCAACCAATGATTTTGATTTTTCAACTTCTTTCTTTAAGGATTTATTTTCTTCCATCAAAATTTTGCTACTTTGTATAATATCTTCCATTTCTTTAGATAAAGCTTCATTCCTTATTTTCAAGCTCTTATTCTTAATTCTTATTTTTATAAATTTATCTAATAAATCATAAAAAGCATCTTGAAGTTCTTCAAAAGTAAAATCTAAGATAAATTCAGATGTTAACTCATCATCTTAAACCATGAGATACAAGTTTACTATATTTTTATTCTCTTCATCGAAACTAGATTCATCATTGTTGCTCCATATGGCAACCATTGTCTTCTTTTTAATCTTCTTATAGCTCTTCTTCAAATTGAGGCAATTAACTTTGAAGTGTCCTGGCTTTTTGCACTTATAACAAAGGGATTGCTCCCTTTCTTTTTCTTTCTCCTTCCTTGGCTCTCCTTTGGTCAAGATTCTTCTCTTGAATCTTTACCTTCTTTTGCCCACAAATTTTCTGAATATCTTGATAATCAAGGCCATATCTTTATCGCCTTCTTCATCTTCGAATGACTTCTCACTTTCTTCATTGCTTGCCACTAATTTTAGAACTATTATCTTTTTCTTTCTTCCCTCTTCATTGTTGTGCTACTTCATGGCCAATTCGTGTGTCATTAAAGATCTAAGCAGCTCCTCAAGTGGCAGCTTGTTCAAGTTTTTTGCCTCTTAGATAGTGATAATTTTGGCTTTCCATAACCTAGACAATGATATAAGAATTTTTCTTATCAAATTACTATTAGAATACTCTTTAACAAGGCTTTTGAGCCTATTTATAGTGCCAGCGAAGTGTGTGAATATATCAATGATTGATTCATTTGATTCTATTTTGAATAGTTTATAGTTGTGCACTAACATATTGATTTTTGACTCCTTAACTTGATTTGTGCTTTCGTGTGTGACTTCAAGTTTATCGCAATTTTTTTTTGCAAAATTGTAAGTGAAAATTTGGTTAAACTCCTTAGTATTAAAACATAATATAATACATTCATTGCCTTAGCATTTAGCTAAACTAATTTCTTATCTTCTTCATTCTAATTCTTTTCGAATTTGAAAGTACTAATGCCATCGACAATAATGGTGGGTTTGTGTAGTCCATTGATTATGATACTCCATAAGTCATAATCAAGAGCTTGAATGAAAATACGCATGTGAGCCTTCCAATACATATAGTTTAACCCATTGAAAAGCGGTGGCCTATTTGTAGATTGCCCTTCGGCAAGTGAACTATCCAATTCAGTTACCATGATCTTTACTCTTGATTGTTAGATCAAATTCTAGTTGAGTACCAAGCTTTGATATCACTTGTTGTCCAGCTAAACAATCCAAGAGGAAGGGTGAATTAGATTTTTTAGAAATCTAAACAAATATGTGCAATTTATAGAACTTAATTGAGTAAAGTAAGTGTATAGCAAGCTAAATGTAATGCAAGTAATGAAGTGAAAGTCACACAACTATGTTAAGCATGTCAAGCACCTATGTCAACTCTTCAAGCTTTACTTAAAAATTCCACTATATTCTAATGAATACGGCTGGTTTGTTTTAATCAGGATCACAAACAACCCAATTGATTTTACCAAGTCAATTAATCAAAATCCTTACAATTCTTACCCAAAGCCCCCAATCCAATTCAAAGGATTGCAACAAATCTATCCCTAAATTTCAGTCCCACTAAAACTTGTTACAGAAATTTTGAAAACAAAACTTTACAACTCAAGAAAGCTCCTTAAAAAGAACAAATAATGGTCGATGAAGCTTGCTCGAAGAAAGCTTGAATGCTTGCAATAATTGCTCACTGACTTCTCCTTGAATGTCCTCACAATACGTAAGAAAAAATTGGTTGGAAGTGGTTGAGTCTCTTGAATGCAATGAATGTTGAACTTTTTGAGCTATTTCACTTTAAAAGTATATCTTTTCTTAATTGGTTCTTTGGCTTCTCTTATATCTACCATACATTCCCTCTAATTTTGATGCATTTTGAACCTATTTCGACCGTTTATGATCGTTGGAGGCAAAATAGAGCCATTGAAAAAGTTCTGGACAAAACTAGATATCCTGCAAAACTAACCGTTATCTCTATCAAAAGCACAGGAGTCGGCTCGAAATGATCTCGAATCAGCTCGAAATGGTCTCAAGTCGGCTCAACCTCAAATCTACAAAATTCAGCTTTTTGTTTCACCTAAGAGAGTCGGTTCGAAATGATATCGAGTTGGCTCACCTATGTATCAAGACTACATGCCATGCTCAGATTGTGCCAGAGTTAACTCAGTTGTTGCCAGGAGTCGACTCGATTCACTTAAACTTACTTTATCGAGAAATCCATCTTTGAACTTGATTTTTCTTATTTCAATCTTCTTCCAAGAGATTTCAAAATTTGTCAAAGGAGTTAACATCCTACCTAAACAATCTCAAGGCGAGCTTTGAAATAGTTAGATCATTTTTATGCTCCAATATCTTGTGATTATCAAAATCATTCCTTGGGATTAACATCCGAGAAGATCCCTAAGCTCTTTGTCTAAGTGAGAGGTCGGTCGAGCCGGACTTGGGCAACTTGGGGTAACCCATGAAAGGTCCAATGGGTCCCTATGGTGAGGCGTGAACCAGACCTAAGCGCTCCTCATCTGAGGATGAGCTTAGCATAGTTTCTCATCTGAGTGCGAGTTGAGCACTAGTTAACTTTGGCTAGGTAGAAGGGATAACTCAAAGAGGAACCTCGAAGCTCCTCATGCAAAATATAAGTCAAGTTGAAGTCAAAACGCTCCTTATTCGAGTACGAGCTGAGCGTAGGCAGGCTGATCTTGACCAGTTGTAGGAGAAAACCTAGAGGAGGACCCTAGGACTCCTTGTATGAGATGCCAGTCTAGCCGAAGATGAAGCACTCCTCATTTGAGCATGAGCTTAGCATAGCTCTTCATTTAAGTACGAGCTGAGCATAGGCCGATCTTCTCCAATTGGAGGGGTTAACCTAGAAAGGGACCCTGTGACTCCTCACATGAGATGCAAGTCGAGTTGGAGATGAAGCACTAAGCACATCTCCTTGTCTAAGTATGAGCTGAGCACAAGCCAACCTTAGCCAGTTGAAGGAGATAACCCAGAGAAGGACTCTGATGCTCCTCGTGCTAGATGCGACTTAAGCTGATAGTGATGCACTCCTCATATACAATATGAGCTAAACAAAGGCTGATCTTGGCTAGATGGAGGGGATAACTCGAAGAGGGACCTTGATCCTCCTCATGCGAGATGTGAGTTGAGCTGATAATGATGCGCTCCTCGTATGTGATACAATCTGAGCAGAGGGCAATCTTGGCCAGATAGATACTTATATTGTCATGCTTTGAACCCAACTTCTGAGTAGATCTATGACACAGCCATATGAATCCTGGAGCATACCCTAGAGATTATGCAAGGCTTAAATAATAAACAAATCCATAAGGATGCTGAAAGAATTATAGAAATTCAACGATATTTATCAAACCAAACTAATTCATCTTTATTGAATAAAGTTTATAAAATTGAAACATTTATTTGATATTAGAAAATAAAGTAACTAACTAACTAATGACTCTACTACTCAAACTCCATACCCAACTCGACCAATGCTATACATCCTACAACTTTGAAAAAAAATGAGGGTGTGAGCTTTACAATCCAGTAAGAATCCCTATGCTCACACTAACATGAATAGAAAACACTTTTGAGATAATATTTAGCTGATAAAAAAATAGTAAAATTCATATATCAATAATCTGAATAATACTCAATATAACAATATTTATACTATAAAATACACATATATATGAGCCATGCCAACATGCAGATCAAGTTTAATTGTATAACTACTCAATTGCATACATATCACCACACAAAAATCTCAAGAAACATGTCACTAATATATCATCCAAGCAACAATCCGATTCAATTTTATTTTTTATTATCTAATTAATATAATTAGATCATGATCTCAAAATCACTCGGCACTGGACTAGACCCATACAAGCTCCAGCCTGTGGCTAGCCAATCACACCATATTTTCATTAGTGGTTGGCAATCATATCTTAACCCATGGCTCACATCATAAATATCACGTTTTACATGTACTAGCTAGTCCAGATATCATTCAATTAGACATGTTTTATCATCTTAATTTGATTTCAGTAATGAATTAGATGTAGCCATATCCAGCCTGTGATAAGCCAAACACACACTATGCTTCCATCCATGGCCGCAACCATAAATCATATCTCAACTCGTGGTTGATATGCCATATTTCACACATGACCAACTAGTCCACATACTCCCTTTTATCCCACTCTTGTAATTATGCACAATTATATTTATCTTTTCAGCATTGAACTAATTATAACCAAGCTCCAGCCTGTAGTAGACCAATCACAATGCTGCAATCCAGCCCAAGGCTGATCCAGTATACACACCACATTTCTTGTATGACTAGTCAGTCTCAACACTACCCATGCCCATCCAAACTACTAAAGTCATAATCCAATTTTTGATAATAGATTAGTCATAGTCATGTTTCAGCTTGTGGCATACCAAAAATAATGTCACACCCTAACCCAAGGCTGATCTAATACATACACCATATTTTTTATATGACCCACTAACTTAGATGCCGCCCATACCCTATCAATTATGTTAAATCATGATTTTTCTTATGCAATCTGATATCTATATTAAATACCAATTAATCATGAACCATGCAACATGAATTTATCAATTTATAATACACAAGCCTCTATATATATATATATATATATATATATATATATATATATATATATATATATATATATATAAGCAGATATAGTTATAAATAAAACTTTTCATAATCATGTAGATGATTGTATAAAAGAATCTTCACCTCTATCGAACCAAGTACAATGAACACTGACCTACTTCTCGATCTATGAATCCATGTGCAAAATATTTGGCTAAATATCATTTGTTCCAAGCAATTTTGCTCACTTATAGAGCCAATCATCACCATCAAACCAATTGTAACGTCAAGGATCCTTGGTGGAAAATTATCAAAAATCAGGATAGATAGTTGTACGACACTAGCCTGGGTCCCTTGATCTCACAACTCAGTCTAAGATGCCTCCTAGCATCAATCCAAAACAATGTACTTAGACCCTCCATCGATCCTAGGGTATCAAGAAAATAAAAAGAGAGTGTGAAGAAGAAGAGAGAAAAAAAAGGAAAAAGATTTTTTTTCTCTCGCTCTCTTGTTTTCTTCTTCCTCCTCCCCCTGTCTCTTTTTTCTGTTTTGTTTTAGAAAAATTACAAGGACACCCCTTAAATTTTGATCCATTTACATGTGGATCCAAAAAAGTTTCAAATGAACCTCAAAATTTTAAATAAATTACAAAGAGACCAGCCGTCTGTCCCCAACCTAATAGCATTAACAAAAAAAATGACTAAAATACCCTTAGTTCACAAGTATTTTTTTGAGCAACATTTGTTTTTCTTTCCTTTGAACCCATCCTGAGCCTTCACGATCACCTCCCACCAGTCTCTATCGTTGCCTTCCTGAGACCTCACAGATGCCCACCTCCCCCATGCTCTCCTTGCTGCCACCACATTCTCGAGCCCTTGCAGATGCCCACCTTCATTACCACCATCCATTGATCTCCGCCATCGCCTTCCCAAGCCCTCATGGATGCCCATCACCTCCCTACTCTCCTTGCTGCCACCTTCTCGCTGGTCTCCACCATCACCTTCCCAAGCCCTCGTGAATGTCCACCTCAACTATCATCTCCTGTTGGTCTCCATCGTCATCTTTTCGAGCCCTTACAAATGCCCACCTCACCTACCACCTCTCGTCAGTCTCCACCATCACCCTCCTGAGCCCTCGCGGATGCTCACCTCCACTAGCATCTCCCACTTATCTCTGCCATCGCCGTCCTAAGCCATTGCGGTGCCCACCTCCTCTCCGTTTTTTTCGTTGCCACCTCCTGCCAATCTCTGCCATTACCTTCTCGAACCCTTGCGGACGCCCACCTCCACAACCACCTCCTGCTAGTCTCCACCATCGTCGTTTCGAGCCCTCATAGACACCCACCTCCTCCCCACTCTCCATACTGCCACCTTCCGCTAATTTCTATTGTTGCCTTCCTCCTAATTGTCATTGGCATCCCTACTTCAATCTCCCTCAGGTGCTTTTCTTCTCATAGATCTCCGAAAAAGAGAGATGCCAACCTCCTTCTTGCTCTCATCGCCACCACCTCTCACTAGTCTCCACCATCATTTTTCTCCCCATCATCATCGACGACAGTTTTTTCTCTCTAATCTTTTCCTTCTTATAGATCTCCAAAAAGAAAAAAAAAAATGAGAAGAAAAAATAAAAAATGAAAAAATTTGATCACTCCATGTTGAAAAAAATCATGCCTTTTAATTTTTACACCACTATTTTCATTGATTTTTTTTATATTTTTTTATTTTTTTATTTCTCGAGTATTGATCGTGCCGGAATCAAAAATTTTTGAAAAAAATATTTATGGTATTCCATAAAATATAACCTCGGATAACTCTCGCATCAGTAAATTTTTTTTAAAAATTTTGAGATTTATTTGAATGTTTTTTTCTTTTAGCATTCAAGAGTAAATAGATCAAAGCTCGAGGAGTTGTCGTAATTTTCTCTGTTTTATTCTTCTTCACCCTGAAAAAGAGGAGAAGCCAAAGGCTTAAGAACTGGCCATCCCACGACGGCGATCCCCGGCAGCGGCGGTGACTTCTGACGGCTGTATTAGTGGAAACGGCGGCAACTGGCAGCTGCGGCAACGATCCTTAAGGACAGTGGTTTGCCGGACAAAAAGAAGAAGAAAGAAAACAAAGAAGACCTTGTTTCGTCACAAATCCGACAACTCGTCACCTAAATCCGAGCGACGACGATCTCTCGGAGCACTGGAATAAAGGAGAAGAGAAAGGTTTAGCGGCCTACCTTGCCATCCGCGAGATCTCACGGCCGAATCATCAGAAAATCCCATGGACTTCTTCACGAAAGAGCTCTGAATCCGGTTCCAAACGGAGGCTTCAAGGGTTGATGTTAGAGAGGAGGGAAGGGCTTCTCTCTTATATCCAAAAATCCGGGGTTAAGCGAGGAAATTCAGAGTCCTAATACCCTGGAATCAGAAAGAAATCGGACTCCTCTTCATTTTTTTTTTTTTTTTTGCTTCTTTTCCATTCTCTGAGATTCCTGCAGGGGAGAGTTTGGGCTTGAGGAGATTTCTGGGATGGGTCATTACATACACTTTATCATGTATACATGATAGATAAAATGATAAGCAAGCTTAAATACATGTACAGCGGCCACAATATTGGTTAAGTTATTGCAAAATATGTTGGCACTGGTCAATGTTAATGGTGAAAATTCCAAGATACACTGGGTTTTTCATTTTTCTTATAAATAGAGTATCGTCGATAGCATTGCAGAAGTTGTTTTGGAGTTTTTTTTGTTTTCCAAATATTTCAGACAAACCTAAAACATGGTTAATCACTGAAAACATTATAACCTGCTTTGGAGTAGACTGTGCAGAATAACACCATGAAAATGAATTACCAGTGTATGCAAACAAACTATTAATCTCTTGTGTCTAGACTGAATTTATTTTCTTGTGTTTCTGAATAAATTGCTTTGAAATTGTTCAGGTAGATGCATACAACACTTGAAGAGCATTGCGAAAAATAAACCGTCATCCGCCATCAGTTGCACTTGAAGTCTGTGTATCAGATGTTGTAATGATGGAGAACCAAGTTGATAAATAGACGTGAAGTGCAGAATTTAAAAGATGAGCCAGAGCGAAGCTGTAGTCATGATGGTGATAGTATTGGAGTTGAAACTAGTACTTCTAGACGGAACGTAATGCATTAATTGGTGGGCCTTCAAATGGCAACTCGCTGTATAGCTTTACTTCTGTTATAGCTCAAAACTCAAGCCCATTAAAAAAAAAAAAAATAGAGAAAAAATCGAGAAGAAGACTCCCGATAGAAGTCTTCTTCTCCGATGAGATCAGGATAAATTGGGAGTCCTAGGACCTCTCAAAGTCCTAGGGCCCTCTATAAGAAGGCCCCCCTTTTTCCTAGAAACCCAACATCGGCCCCCTTCTTCTCTCTTTCTTCCTGTTTTTCCCGATCGGAGCCACGGACAACCGTTTTGCTCTCACCATGATTTCTCACCGGTGGGATCACCGGAGGCCGAGGTGAGTCTTCCTCTTCTTCCTCTCTTCTTTCCCCTTCCTCCCGTGCATTTGTGTGCGGCTGCCGGCGACGAGAGTCACCGATTTCCGGTCGGAAAAAGGGACCTCTGTTTTGGTCTCTTTTTTCCGTAAATTTTTCGGCGCCGGCAATCGCAATCGATCGCCGGCCATACTCCTTCGTAATCAAGGGAGTGGCCCCCCTCTGCCGCCGGCCTCCGCCGCGGCGGCCGTGGCCTGAACGGCCTGGCACAAGGAGGGGACTGCCGTCCCCTGTTCGGCCTGGAAGGAACCGAGAGAAGAAGAAGAAAAAGAAAAGAAAAAGAAGAAAAAAAAAGAGAAAAAGAAAAAGAAGAAAAAGAAAAGAAAAAGAAGAAAAAGAAAAGAGAAAGAAGAAAAAAAAAGAGAAAAAGAAAAGGAAAGAAAAAGAAGAAAAAGAAGAAAAAGAAGAAAAAGAAAAGAAAAGAAAAGAAAAGAAAAAATAATAATAAATAAAAATATATATATTTATATATATATAAACAAATAAATAAATAAATAAATAAATAAATAAAAAATAAAAAAAATGATGAGAGAGAGAGTTTCTCTCTCTTCTCTCTCTTCTTTCAGTCTGAACCCTTATTTTCTCTCTCTAAAATTTTCTCTCTCTAGGTTATTTCTCTCTCTTGATGAATTTCTCTCTCTCTAAAGTTATTCCTCTAGGATTAGCGTAGTAGAAGGCTTCATCTGATGATTTTGATCGAGTTTAGGGAAGAGTCTGATTTTAAGTGAGGTTTTGATTTGGGATTTGTTTAGATTAAATTTTGAATTAAAATTAATGTAAAAATATAATTTTGGATAATAGATGCGGAAGAATCTTCTAGAAGTTAGTCGATCTATTCGTTCAATGCTCCGTGAAAGGTAAATAACGAATCATCTTCTCGAGATATTTTATATTTATTCTGAAAATAAATAATTATTCTCTGAAATTATGCACGATTTATGAAATTATGTTTTGAAAGAAAAGTGCTTTTGAAATGTTATGGTATATCGATTTATGCACATGTTCAGTGAAAAATTATGACATATTATGATACAAAGTATTTTGATACAGATCGAATTTATGCTCTCAGCCTAACTATATTTCAGTGGGCCCCGTCAATGGGGATTATACGTTGGTACTCAGTGGACCCTGCCGGTGGAGGTTGTGCGTTGGTGTTTGTGGATCCTGCCAGTGGGGGTTGTGTGCTGGTATTCTATGGACCCCACAAATGGGGGTTAAACATTGGTCATAGTCAAGGCTGTTGAGTTACGAGTGTTTTGAATCGAATTGGATTTATGATTATATTATATGTGAATAATTGAAAATATTTGATTTGTATTTAATCAGCATGAAATATACTCTTATGTTTATTTGCAACATTATTCTTGAAAATTATATAATATCTGAAATATCTAGTTGAGATATTTGTTACTTACTGGGCTGTCTAGCTCATTTCTTTTCTTTCTATTTTTCAGATTCAGATAATTAATTTCGAGCGTGGGAAGAAATATTGGGACAGAGCTTTTAGAGGCGAGATTTAGCATTGTCAACTTCAATAAACTTAGATCTATTATTTTATTTTTGGCAAAAATTTTATTGGATGTAAGACATTTGATTTAATTACTTGAATTACAGTTGAATAATAATTATTTGAATTTATTCTGCTATGATGCATTGATATCGTGATGAGATGTCTTGCATGCTTATGGAGAGAGTTCTTCATGAGTATGCGGCGGTTGCCATGATCCTCGATTCACAATCTCGAGTCGGGGGCGTGACAATTAATATGGTATCAGAGCATAAGTGGATAAATTATGACACATAGAATTTGACATAGTATGAGTGTAGGTGGGTAAACATTAGGAATATTGGAACGTTAAAGTATGAGCATCATAATAAATCTATCCTAACAAATAGATAAATGAATATAATAAAGTTTTACTACTACAAGGTTACCATGCCTCCCCGTAGAATGACAAGAACTACTCAAGGAATTGTAAGAGAGACATCACAACCACGGGATGGTAGCACTCCCCATCTGACCAGTGGCACTCCTCAGGAGGAGGGAGTCATAGATCCTAATGGGAGTGCTTCGAGAGCACGTCAGGAACCAGATATGGCTCAGTTAATGCAGACCCTAATCAGGATGATACAAGCGCAACAACAAATACAGCAGCAAATGCTTGAACAACAGCAGATACAACGAGATACACAACAACATCAGCATCCACCACCACAACATGGAGAGCAACCAGTACAACGGAACAACATTTCAGAATTTAAAAAGCTTGCTCCTCCAGCTTTCATGGGGACTACTGAACCTTTGGAGGCTGACAACTGGATAATGGAGATGGAGAAGGCCTTCGCTGTCCAAGAGTGTCTTGATGAAGAAAAGATTCGATATGTAGCTTATTTACTACAAGGAGAAGCATACAACTGGTGTCAGCGACTACAGCGCAAGAATGAACAAGACGGCGAAATACTTATCTGGGAAAGATTTCGGATTGCATTCTATGATCAGTATTTTCTTCGGAGTATAAGGATCCAGAAAGAGCAAGAGTTTATTTATTTGAAGCAAAAGGGTATGAGTGTGACTGAATATGAAGCAAAATTTACAGAGTTAGCAAAATTTGCTTCGAGATTAGTGGATGGTGAGCAAGAACGTGTTCACAAGTTTGAGATGGGACTGAGAACTGAGATTCGAAAACAAGTGGTTCCATATGAATTGACAACTTATGCAGATGTGGTAAATAAAGCACTGATAATTGAAAGAGAAGTCAATGAAGAACGTATGGAAAGGAAAGAAAGCAAAGAAAGAGAGCAAAATTAAATGATACACAAGGGCAGAATAATAAAAATATCAAAAGATCAGCTAAGGGAGCAGTAGACAATAAGGCTCAACAGATTGATGGTGAGCTGTGCTCCAGATGTGGCAAAAATCATGCAGACAGGGATTGCTATTGGAATACAGGTGCTTGCTTCAAATGTGGTCAGATGGATCATAAAATTGCTAGCTGCCCACTAAATACAGAAAATCAAGTTGGTCAAAGAACTCATGAAGGACAACATAAAGGTGGTGGACAGATTTCTAAAACCCAGGGAAGAGTTTATGCGCTTACTCAACAGAATGCACAGGCTTCCAATACATTGGTGACAGGTATGAAAAATTTCGAGGACGAAATTTTTTTTTAGGGGTGAAGAATGTTATAGCCCAAAATCCAAGCCCATTAAAAAAAAAATAAAACAGAGAAAAAATCGGGAAGAAGACTCCCGATAGGAGTCTTCTTCTCCGGCGAGACCCGGACAAATTGGGAGTCCTAGGACCTCTCGAAGTCCTAGGGCCCTCTATAAGAAGCCCCCCCTTTTCCTAGAAACCCAACATCGGCCCCCTTCTTCTCTCTTTCTCCCTGTTTTTCCCGATCGGAGCCGCAGACAACCGTTTTGCTCTCGTCGTGATTTCTCGCCGGTGGGGTCACCGGAGGCAGAGGTGAGTCTTCCTCTTCTTCCTCTCTTCTTTCCCCTTCCTCCCGTGTATTTGTGCGCGGCTGCCGGCGACGAGAGTCGTCGATTTTCGATCGGAAAAAGGGACCTCTGTTTTGGTCTCTTTTTTCCGTGAATTTTTCGGCGCCGGCGATCGCAATCGATCGCCGGCCATGCTCCTCCGTAACCAGGGGAGTGGCCCCCCTCTGCTGCCGGCCTCCGCCGCAGTGGTCGCGGCCTGAACGGCCCGGCACAAGGAGGGGACTGCTGTCCCCTGTTCGGCCTAGAAGGAACCGAGAGAAGAAGAAGAAAAAGAAAAGAAAAAGAAGAAAAAAAAAGAGAAAAAGAGAAAGAAGAAAAAGAAAAGAAAAAGAAGAAAAAGAAAAGAGAAAGAAGAAAAAAAAGAGAAAAAGAAAAGGAAAGAAAAAGAAGAAAAGAAGAAAAAGAAAAGAAAAGAAAAGAAAAGAAATAATAAATAAATAAATATATATATTTATATATATATAAATAAATAAATAAATAAATAAAAATAAAAAAATGATGAGAGAGAGAGTTTCTCTCTCTTCTCTCTCTTCTTTCAGTTTGAACCCTTACTTTCTCTCTCTGGAATTGAACTTTCTCTCTCTAAAATTTTCTCTCTCTAGGTTGTTTCTCTCTCTTGATGGATTTCTCTCTGTCTAAAGTTATTCCTCTAGGATTAGCGTAGTGGAAGGCTTCATCTGATGATTTTGATCGAGTTTAGGAAAGAGTCTGATTTTAAGTGAGGTTTTGATTTGGGATTTGTTTAAATTGAATTTTGAATTAAAATTAATGTAAAAATATAATTTTGGATAATAGGCGTGGAAGAATCTCCTAGAAGTTAGTCGATCTATTCATTCAGTGCTCCGTGAAAGGTAAGTAATGAATCATCTTCTTGAGATATTCTATATTTATTCTGAAAATAAATAATTATTCCCTGAAATTATACACGATTTATGAAATTATGTTTTGAAAGAAAAGTGCTTTTGAAATGTTATGGTATATCGATTTATACATATGTTCAGTGAAAAATTATGACATATTATGATACAAAGTGTTTTGATACAGATCAGATTTATGCTCTCAGTCTAACTATGTTTCAGTGGGCCCCGCCAATGGGGATTATACGTTGGTACTCAGTGGACCCTGCCAGTGGGGGTTGTGCGCTGGTGTTTGTGGACCCTGCCAGTGGGGGTTATGCGCTGGTGTTTGTGGACCCTGTCAGTGGGGGTTGTGCGCTGGTATTCTATGGACCCCGCCAATGGGAGTTAAACGTTGGTCATAGTCAAGGCTGTTGAGTTACGAGTGTTTCAAATCGAATCGGATTTATGATTATATTATATGTGAATAATTGAAAATATTTGATTTGTATTTAATCAGCATGAAATATACTCTTATGTTTATTTGCAACATTATTCTTGAAAATTATATAATATCTAAAATATCTAGTTGAGATATTTGTTACTTACTGGGCTGTCTAGCTCATTTCCTTTCTTTCTATTTTTCAGATTCAGATAATTAATTTCGAGCGTGGGAAGAAATATTGGGACAAAGCTTTTAGAGGTGAGATTTAGCATTGTCAACTTCAATAAACTTAGATCTATTGTTTTATTTTTAGCAAAAATTTTATTAGATGTAAGATATTTGATTTAATTACTTGAATTATAGTTGAATAATAATTATTTGAATTTATTCCACTGTGATACATTGATATCGTGATGAGATGCCTTGCATGCTTATGGAGAGAGTTCTTCATGAGTATGCGGCGGTTGCCATGATCCTCGATTCACAATCTCGGGTCAATCTCGGGTCGGGGGCGTGACAACTTCATTTGTGTTGCATAGTATTTTCACCTTTACAAAATTTGAATTTGAACGGCACCTTAGCTATCCGGGGTAAATTTTTGCTTGACATAATTGTGATCTCTT